>NC_086382.1:49683554-49936535 GCF_036588685.1 Mytilus trossulus
TCCATTTTCACCAAATCTGCCATATATTTGGAAACAATAAAAATCCGCCATAGATTTGGAAATAACAAAACTTGCCATAGATTAGGATTTTAATAAATCTACGATTTGGGGTGGCATGACGTCATATTTACCATAGATTTGGAACCCATCAAAGATCTGAGTTCTACATCAGATTAGATTCGAATAAGGAAAAACAAAAAAGGCGACTGTTCACTGCTTAGCGATTTATATTTGTTTTATATTCATTTATGAACGTTGAATTTTGGAACAGTAATACTGCAAATAATACACTACGGCAGTTTCAAAAATCTTTATACAAGCTTAAGATAAATAAATTGTCAATAAATTGTCAAATTGATGCTTCTCTATGTTGAAATCGTTAAAATACAAATACAATAATGAAATCATTGGTAAGCACATTTTTGTGTTTTATTCACTATCAAGACATGTAAAACAATAAGAAAACGTATAACTAAAGAACGCAAAAATGTTGTATGTATATATAATCGATGTGAACAACTACAATAGTTTAGATTTAAAAAAATGTTGAAGTTGACCTAGCAAGTGACATAAAGACATCATATTACATAAACATGGTTTTCCTATTGTTGAAAACAATGAATAGTACATACACCGCTATCTAAAAATCTTTTAGAGAATTTGTAACGTATGCTTTAAAAACAAAGTTAAGGACAAATACCCGCATGCAGTTGAAAAATGAAAAGTTTCAATACTTCATGCAAGATACAAATATATGAAACGTAATTGTTGATGTCTAAGCTGTTAAATATTTGAACAATTCATAGTATTTATATTTGTGGATGTAAATGGGTAATAAAACAAAGGAGTAGGTCCGGTAAGGAACGATTTTGGCCTCAAATTTCAGGTTCATCTGAGGAAAGATTTTGACCACTTTTTAAGGACTTAAGTGTCTATTTCATTTGATTCAATTAGTCAATGTGAAAGATTTTATCTGATTTAGTCACCAAAAACGATCCGATTCAAGCTCAAATATGAAAAAATCTACAAAATATGCCGAAAAATGTACCTTTTCAGATGGTTTTTGTAAAAAATTAAAGTGGCCGCATCTGGGTTTAATCTCAACCTTTATATAAGTTATGTATCATCATAAAATACAACTTGCATTTCAATATTAAGGATGAACACGAATGCGGCCACTTCCGTTTTACACAAAATACGTCAAAAATTAATCTAAAATTCTAGAATTTTAAAGACTTCAGTAATTAAGCATGATTTAATGGTGGTAGTACCCAATGTGCATTGTATTGTCAAAAACAGCCCATATTTATGTAGCAGAAGTATTCTACTGTCCAATAAATAACTAAAAGTTTACATTTTAACAATTTTGTTAAACTGCTTTATTTTGGGGACAAAAATGGGTCTTACTGGACCTACTCCTTTGCTCAAACCAGATTAAGAATAACATTATTTTTCTCTTCATAAGGAATAAATTACAAAAAAAAATCAATAATGATTTAAACTACAAATGACAAAAACGATTTTTTTATTTTAGTGGTAATAACAATTTTCTCACAAGAGGCATAATGCAACGTCTACTTTTTTCCGGCTCATTAACTGTCTTATCATCATTGTAGATCAGTGAGATCGATCTTAATTGTAATGTAAGCGGGATAGATCGACCTTCAATCGTCTTTAAAATGCCTACCACCAGAGGTACCCGTGGGTGTTATAAAAAAGATCGATCTTATTTGAATCGATTTTTTAGGTAAGTGAAAACGCTAAGTTCTATAGCGATCGATCTTTTTTTTAAGGTGAATGTAATATTTAACAACAATATTGAGAAAATATTTTTTTATTTGACCAAGTAGGTCAACATTTTGGAACTTTTCGTTACCTGTTGCACCCCTCAGTTTCATAATCGACTAAGCTCTCCTTCAGTCTTTTCATATGAAACCCTTCAAGGTATTTATATTACAGATTTGTTTTAATTATAGGAGATACGAAAGATACCAGAGGGACCGTCAAAAATCGAGTTAACTCGAAAATAAACTGACAACGCCATGGCTCAAAATGAAAAGGACAAACACATGAAGAATAGTACACATGACAAAACATAGAAATCTAAAGAATAGACAATTCGAACCCCACTAAAAACTTGGGGTGGTCTCAGGTGCTCCGGAAGGGTAAGCAGATCCTGCACCCGTCGTGTTTCTTATGAGATAACAAATCCGGGAAATAGTCTATATATGAAAGGGAAGGGGATTGTAGTTACGACGTAAGGTACATATCCGATATAATTTATGAAACGATTATAACATCACGGTTAACCAACTCGTGATGGCGTCCGTAAAATTTACGAAGATGATTTCAACTTCACCATTAGGAACTCTTTTTTTTAATATCTTCCTTGTGAGCAACAACCCTCTATCAAGAAAGTTATGATAGGAAATGCAAGGACGGGAATATCGTATCAATTGGGAGATATATACACCGTGCGCAGGTGCTGCTGTAATGCTGCTAATTAGAAATGGAAAGTTCACAATTGGAAAGCTGAAATCATCTTTTTTGTCGTAAAGTTTTGTTTTCAATCGAACATCATTGTCAATTTCTAGATGTAAGTCAAGATATGAGGCCGACTTAACTGTTTATGTTGTAACCTTTATCTCGAGTTCAATGGGATAGATGTGTTTGACATATTCACCAAATTTTAAATTACTTAGTGAAGGCACATCATCTATATAGCGGAAAGTACAGTTAAAGAATATCGCTAACTTCTTATATTTCTTCCTAAGAAATTCCAGTTTAAATTCAGCTTCATAAAAAAAACCAGAAACAAGTTGGAAAGTAGGGGCCATAATTCGTTCTCATTTGAATGCCGATAGTCTGTTAAAAAAACACATCACATTTTCATCATATTCATAACAGTCTGCTTTCTGTCTAACAAAATCTTTACTTACTCTGTATGACCATTTTCACAAGCTTTCATTACACCTGACACATCATAATTATCACATGTATTACACTTTGCTTCTTTGTCTAACAACATCTTCACTTTTTCTATATGACCATGTTCCCAAGACTCCATTAAAGGTGATCGACCAAAAACATCACATGTATTACAGTCTAATCCTCTGTCTAACAACATTTTAATTATTCGGTATGACAATTTTCACAAGCATCCATAACAGATAACCTGTCAACTTCATCACATTTCTAAAATACTCCTCTGTCTAACAACATCTTGACTATTTATGTATGATCATGCTCATTAGCCATCTTTGAAAGGGAATTGTAATTTTTATCATATTTATTGTAGTCTGCTCCTCTGTCTAACAACATCTTTACTATTTCTGTATAAGCTTGTTTACAAGCCTTCTTTCCAGTCACATTTATTACAGTCTGCTCCTCTGCCGAAAAAGATCTTTACTATTTCTGTATGATCATGCTCATGAGCCATCTTTAAATGTGAACTGTCATTTTCACCACATTTATTGTAGTCTACTCCTCTGTAAAACAACAACCTTACTATTTCTATATGATGATGTTCACAAGCCTCCATTAAAGGTGTCTGATCTTTCCAGTTAAATTTATTACAGTCTGCTCCTCTGTCTAACACCATCCTTGTTATTTCTGTATGACCATGTTCAAAAGCCTCTATTAAATGTGTTTGATCTTACCAGTCACAATTATTACAGTCTGCTCCTCTGTCTTACAACATCTCAATTATTTCTGTATTATCATGTTTACAAGCCTTCATGAAAGATAATATGTCATGATAATCACATTTATTACAGTCTCCTCATTTGTCTAACAACATCTTTACTATTTCTATATGACCATGTTCACAATCCTCCATTAAAGGTCTCTGACCTTTCCATTCATATTTATTACAGTCTGCTCCTCTGTCTAACAACATCCTTATTATTTCTGTATGACCGTGTTAAAAAGCCTCTATTAAATGTGTTTGATCTTACCAGTCACAATCATTTGAGTCTCCCCTCTGTCTTACAACATCTTTTTTTTTTGTATGATCATGTTAACAAGCTTTCATAAAAAATGATATGTCACGCTCATCACATTTATTAAAGTCGGCTCCTCTGTCTAACAACATCTTTACTATTTAGGTATGACCATGTTCACAAGCTTTCATTAGAGGTCACCAACCAACAACAGTACATTTAGTATAGTCTGCTCCTCTGTCTAACACCATCTTTACTATTTTGGAACGACCTCTTTCATAAGCTTTCACTACAGGTGTCTGATCCCATTATTCACATTTATTATAGTCTGCTCCTCTGTCTAACATCATCATTACTATTTCAGTATGACCATGTTCACAAGCTTTCATTACATTTGTCTGATCCTGCCAGTCACATTTTTTATTTAAAGACGTTGTTAGACAGAGGAGCAGACTATAATAAATGTGACTGGCGCGGTCAGACACCTGTAATGAAAGCTTGTCAACATGATCATACCGAAATAGTAAAGATGTTGTTAGAGGCAGGAGCAGACTGTAAATGTGATGAGCATATAATACCACAAAATTTTGAAAAACGTTACCACGGGAGCATACGACGAAATTTATGATTAAAAAATATAATGATTTACCAATCGTTTGCATATAACTATAGCCGTGTGTTATCCGTTAACTTAAACTCGTTACCACACGTCTTTTTCGATACTGGGCACCCTACTTAGAGGATCAGACTGTATTATATATATGATGAGCATGCCAAATTATCTTTTATGACTGCTTGTGAACATGATCATACAAAAAGAATTAAGATATTGTTACACAGAGGAGCAGACTGTCATATATGTAACTGGAAAGATCACACACCTTAAACGGAGGCTTGTGAACATGGTCATACAGAGAGAGTAAAGACGTTGTTAGACAAAAAAGAAGACTATAATAAATGTGACTGGCGGGATCAGACACCTGTAATAAAAGCTTGTGAAAATGGTCATACAGAAATAGTAATGATGTTGTTAGACATGGGAACGGACTATAATGTGACGAAGATAACAGTTTATCTTAAATGAAGGCTTGTGAACATGATAATACATAATTAGTAAAGATGTTGTTAGACAGAGGAGCAGACTGTTATAAATGTGATGGACATGACATCTTTTATGAAGGCTTGTAAATATGATCATACAGAAATAATGATTTTGTTAGACAGAGGAGCACGCTGTAATAAATGTGATTGGAAAGATCAGACACCTTTAAAGGAGGCTTGTCTACATGATGGTCATAAAGAAATAGTAAAGAAGTTGTTAGACAGAAGAGCAGACTATAATAGATTTGACTGGCGGGAACAGACACCTGTAATAGAAGCTTGAGAACATGGTCATACCGAAAAAGTAAAGATGTTGTTAGACAGAGGAGCAGACTGTTATAAATACGGTGAGCATCATATATCATCTTTAATGAAGGCTTGTAAACATGATCATACAGACATAATAAAGATATTGTTAGACAGAGGAGTAGACTGTAATGAATGTGACTGGAAAGATCAGACACCTTTAATGGCGGCCTGTGAACAAGCTCAAAAAGAAATGAAAGGTCACGCTCCTCCGTCTAACAACATCTTCACTATGTCGGTATGCCCATGTTCGCTAGCTTTCATTACGTGGTCTGTTCTCTCCAGTCACATTTATTATAGTCTGCTTCTCTTTCTAACAACATCTTCACTATTTCGGTATGATCATGTTCACAAGCTTTCATTACAGGTGTTTGATCCCTGCAGTCACATTTATCATAGTCTGCTTCCCTGTTTTACAACGTCTTTACTTTTTTCTGTATGACCATGTTTATTATTAATTTGAAAAAATATCTATTGCAATCGATTTAAGCATTTACACACACAAAATCGATTCAAATAAGATCGATATCTTTAAAACCACCTCTAGAGGTAGACTTTTCAAATCCGATTGAAGATCGATCTTACACGTTTACACTGGACCAATTTAAGTCGATCTCAGTAAAGATCGATCTTTTTAATCAGTTAAAACGGGGTCTGAGTCTTAAAAAAATCATAGATAAATTCACTAGGAAGACAATAGTAAATAGTGAGAAAGTCACTTGGAGCTTACCAAGCAAAAAAAAAATCGAAAAATATATTATTCTTTTTTTACTTCTTTACATTGTGGAACAACTATACTTCTTTTTATCATACTATTTAGGCCACGATTTCGCTGTACTGGAAATGTCAAAATTAATTTCTCCTGTTTAAGATCACTTATAGTTTTTGGTAGTCTTGTTAAGTCTTTAATTTTATATGTTGTTTTTTCTGTATTGTTTTCTTGTAAAAAATTTTTGATGAGGTATGATTGCCAATGAAAAAATTCTCCATACGATTTCAAATGAAACAGAAATTAACAACTTAAGGTTCAACAAAGCCCATACCGCATAGTCAGCTATAAGAGGCCCAAAATGACAAATGTAAAACAATTCAAACAAGTAATCCTGTGTTAGGATGCTAACACAAAAGTCACCAAAACGGCCCCAAATCATTGTTCTACGGTATCCATGATGCCGCATAACCTGTGTGTAAAGTTTCATTAAATTTAAAGGATTTTTATTTTTTTCACATTTTGGCCGTTTCCATGGTTACGGCGGCCATTTTTGAAATTTTAAAGTCAAAAGTAATGTCTACATATGGTAGGCAACATTTGTTTTAAGTTTCATTAATTTTGAAGCATTTTGAAAATTTTCACATTTTTAAAGTTTCCATGGCAACGGCGACCATTTTGGAAATTCCAAACTAAAAAGTCAAGTCTACATTAGCTTCACAACATATGTTATAAGTTTCATTTAATTTGAAGCATTTTGATGTTTTTCTTATTTTTGCTGTTTCCATGGTTACGGTGGCCATTTTGAAAATTCCAAAGTGTCACTTCTGCTGCAAATTGTTCACTCCATAATTATATACCATCATATACCATGAAATGTCTCTAGAACAAATTTAACATTGATGTTCTAGAATATTCCATGAAAATTCACCCCCCTAAAATTATGCATTGGAGACCCCCTACTGAAATAAAATTAGTGCCAAGTTGAAGCAGACATGTGTCTCTAAATATTCATAAGAGAATATATAATTCCATCTACTCTATATACAGTAGAAATTTTAGGAAATGTAAAAAAAAATTGACCCCACCCATTTTTGAGCCCCCCTAATTATGCCAAGATGACACCCTGGTATCATGGACATTGGGTTCTGCAACCCCCATGATGCAGACCCATACCCAGAAAAAATATAAAGTTTCCATCCTCCACTGCTTCCAAGAAAATGGTAGGACCGTTTAAGGGGTTAGAAAAAGAAAAATAAGAATAACTAGAATTGCCATTGCAAGCAATAGCGGATGTCACCCTTCCCCATTGCCACTAAGAAGTAGCCATTTCAAAATAATAAAACAGTGAATACAGATCTATGAATTGCGATATATCTTTTTGTAAATTTTGAGTTCATTTAGAGGATTGTCAAAAGTTTCACATTTCTTCTGTTTCCATGGCAACGGCAGCCATTTTGGAAATTCCAAAGTCAAAAGTCTCATCTGTACATGCCAGTTAACAATAATACTAAATTTCATTAAGTTTTGAGCATTTTGAAAATATTTGACATTTCTGCAGTTTCCATGGCAACGGTAGCCATTTTGGAAATTCCAACTTCAAAAATCTCATGCAGACCTGACAGTCAACAATCATATTAGGTTTCATCAATTTTGGAGCATTTTGAAATTTTGGAAATTTCTGACATTTTGGTTGGTTACTATGGTAACAAAGACTTTTCCAAAATTTTAGTGGCAGATACCACATTGGTTCATGGGAGGGAATATACCATCAGAGTTTCAATGGATTTGACCTACCATTTTAAGAGAGTAAATGCCACTTTTTAAGGTTTTTGAAGCATTTTTACCATTTTTGCATTGTTTCCATGGTAACGGTAGACATTTTCGAAATTCCAACGCCAAATTTCACATCTTCCCATGTTGCTCATCATTACTGTGAAGTTTCATAAAATTTGGAGCATTTTGATATTTTGGAAATTTTTGGTGTGGTTTCCATGGCAACATAGTAGTTCCAATGAGTGCCAAAAATCATCCAAAAGAAGTATATAGTGGGCACCTACAATGTATCAAAATATAATGATTCTAAGTATAAGCATCTCCAAATAATTAACCAAAACCAAAAAGTGGAATTTTTCACATTTGTTCCGTTTCCATGGTAACGGCAGCCATTTTTAATGGTCTTCAGACCCACTGCAACCCGAAATTTTTTGTTCCTCATTATAGTTTACTATAATCAAGAGTCAGGTTTCATTGTCTCCAAAAAAGCTGCAGGACAAAAATCATTGGAAGAATAAGAATAATAATAACAAAGAAACGGAGGAATAACAATATGTCACCCGACATTGTCGATCGGGTGACATAATAACTAGAATTGCCATTGCAAGCAATAGCGGATGTCACCCTGGTTCCCCAATTGCCACTAAACGGCAGCCATTTCGAAATTTTCCATCAGTGAATGCATAAACATCCATGACAACAGATATATCTGTCAATTTTCATAGCTTTATGTACGTTTTTCAATTTTAAACAATTGTGCTGTTTCCATGGCAACGACGGCCATTTTGAAAATTCAAAGTCAAAAGGTACATTCATGTTTACTGTTTAGCATTTTGGTAAAGTTTTATGAAGTTTTGAGTATTTTGAAATTTTTGCCTTGTTTCCATGGTAACGGCTGCCATTTTGGAAATTCCAAAATGAAATTCCACATCAAGATTTGCCAGGCAACCGTTCTGCATAATTATAAATATTTTTTAAAGAATTTTCAAAATTTTGATATTTTTGATCAGTTTCCATGGCAACATTATAGATCTGAGGATTCCCAAAATCATCCAAAACATGTATATGGAGAACAGCTACAATGTGTTAAAAGTTGATGATCCAAATTTCAGGCATTCTCAAATTGTCCACTAAACCCTAAAATCTCATTTTTACACTCTTTTACTGTTTCCATGGCAACGGTGGCCATCTTGGAAATGCCAACCCCCGATTGCACATCTGCACATGGAGGTCAACAATATTATATAGTTTCAACATAATTCGTTCATCCAATTCCGAGAAATAGTCTGGACAAAAAGTGTGGAATAATAATAAAAATAATAAAAACTAGAATTGCCATTGCAAGCAATAGCGGATGGCACCCTTCCCCTATTGCCAGGTGAGCGGTAGCCATGGTTACGGCGGCCATTTTGGAAATTCCAAACTCAAAAATCAAGTCTACATTAGCTGAGCAACATTTGTTATAAGTTTCAATAAATTTGAAGCATTTTGAAGTTTTTGGTATTTTTGCTGTTTCCATGGTAACGGCGGCCATTTTTAATATTCCAAAGTCAAACCCCCGCTGCAATTGTGTCCCTCCACAATCATATACCATTTAATGTCTCTAGAATAAATTAAACATTGATGTTCTAGAATGTTCTGTGAAAATTCAAAGTTTTGACCTTTTTGCATTGTTTCCATGGTAACAACAGCGATTTTGGAAATTCCAACGCCAAATGCCACATCTTCCAATGTTGCTCATCGTTACTGTGAAGTTTCCTGAAGTTTGGAGCATTTTGAGAATTTCGAAATTTTTGGTGTAGTTTCCATGGCAACATAGTAGTTCCAATGATCACCAAAATCATCCAACACCTGTATATAGTGGGCACCTACATTGTATTAAAATATAATGATTCTGAGATAAAGCATATCCAAACAGTTCACCAAATTTAAAAACTGGATTTTTTCACATTTGTTCAGTTTCCATGGTAACGGCGGCCATTTTTTACCATTCCAATGTCTCTTGCACAACTTAACATGGCGGTTCATATTATGGTACAGTTCCATCAACATTGGTCTGACCAATTCTGAGAAATAGTATGGACAAAATGTGTGGAAGAATAAAAATAATAATAATAAAAAGAAAAAAAAGAAACGAACAATAACAATATGTCACCCCAACTCCGTTGAGGGTGCCATAACTATAAATAAAAAAAAGAATCGTACAATAACAATATGTCACCCGACCTCCGTCAGGGTGACATAATAATAAGAAACCGAACAAAAACATAAAGTCCCCAAAACTTTGTTTTGGTGACTTAACTAGAAAACTAACGGCCTTATGTATATACAAAATAAATAACGAAAAACAAATGTGTAACACAGCAACAAACGACAACCACTGAATTGTCGGCTACTGACTTGGGTCAGGCACATACAACCAGAATGTGGCGGGGTTAAACATAAAAGCGGAATCCATTTAACCTAGGACAGTGGTTTTACATTTTACAACATAAGTACGAACTAAAACAATCTGTTGAAAAAGGCTTGACTAATTATCTGATGGATACTACTCAGAGTGGATGTGGCCGGATACTTGTATATCCAACCAACAAATAGTACAGATCTGAGCGTTCTCGCAGTTACTGGCAGTTAGTTTAAAGCCACTAACAACTAAAAAAAACATGCCTCTAAAACTCAATTTTTTTTTTTCTTATTTTTTTTGGCATTTGCCATGGTGGTTTCAATTTGTTTTCAACCTTAGAGTTCAAACGTCACTTTTGTATTATTCGCCTCTTTCTTACATGTTTACCCTATGAGTCTACTTTTTGTCTGAAAATCTCAATTTCATTATTTGATTTGTCAAGGATAAGTATAGAAATCCTTGGATTTATGTTGTTAGGAAATTATAATTAAAAAATTATTGGTTATATAACGATTTTTTTAAACAAAGTAATAGAAACAGCCTCCGCGAAAATAATATAAAATAAAATAGATGTAGTGGTTGCCAACTCACTCAAAAATAGTGAAAATAAGTTTAGAAGTTCACCGTACAGCCTTAATAAGGGCAAAATCAACACTGTATGGTAATCTATCAAAGGTCTTAATGATGTACTTAATCAAGAACTCAAAATTAATACTTTAAGCTGGAAGAGTATTTGTTTAGGATTAAAATAAACTAAAAATATTGAGAGGTCATGGAGCTCCATTTCGAGATATTTGGTTTATAATATATGCAAGAAAAAGGCTGACTCGGACTTTAACCTTATATTTGCATTAGTATTATTTGAGTCTCAAATCAAAACAAAGAAAATCAAGAATCTACTTTAATTTTGTTCATTGAATATTTATGAGCTATTCAGTCTTCTGTTAAAAGATAAATAGTTTTTATGGGGCAAAATATTTTACTTCGTATCGTATGGAAAAACACTGAGTAGTCCGAACATTTGATACTTATTCCAAAACCTCACCTAAACGAGAAAACAAACGGAACGATATCTGGTGAAATAAAATATGAAAACATTTACGACCATCAACAGACAACTACCCTTTAATAACAGGCTCTAGACTTTGAACACGCTTGTATAGGATATGTCTGATTAAACACGTTAACGTATGATCAATCCGTCCCTTACCTGTGACCGTGATGTAAAAGTAAAACATAAGAACAAACTATATTTTTCTCGTTTGAATTGTTTTACATTGTCTTTTTGGGGTCTTTTATAGCTGGCTATGCGGTATGGGCTTTGCTCATTGTTGAAGGCCGTACGGTGACCTATAGTTATTAATGTCTGTGTCATTTTTGGTCTTTTGTGGATAGTTTTCTCATTGGCAATCATACCGCATCTTCTATTTTATATAAAAACCACTTTGAAAGCTCTGGACATTCCGTATGCCACGCAATTTCAAAAGCAAGTAAACAATAAGAAAAGACTGAAGGTATCAACCTAACTTTAAAAAAAATGTTACTTCCAGTTTGAAATATGCCACTTCCAGTTTTTTGGAACGTTTACTTAATACTTATTCCAAAAATAATTGTTCAATATACTTTTACATTAAATAAGTATAAACAAACTAGATAATTTCGGTTTACACAAGGTCACTTCAGGTTGGTTTTTCCAGGGTCAAGTGTCTTGCAAAGTAAGGCATAAAGTCCCATAGCTTTATCATGTATACATATGAGGTAAAAGCAAAGGTCATAATCTGTTTAACCAATGACCTTGAGCTCAATTTCCAGGTCATAAACGAAGGGCTTCAAATCAAAAGATCACAGGTCTTAATTATATATGATTAATGAATTATATCACTATATGCCTTATCATTAATATAAGAGGAGGAAAACACTCCAATTTTGTGTTAGCGTATCATTTCAACCAAAATGCAGGTGTTACGACTTACAATTTAGTAAAAAAAATGTTGTCGATATGTTATTATTATACGGTTTTTGAATTGAATTGAAAATAAACCAAAATCAAAATTTAAAATGTAAACTTGACCTCTGACCTTGACATAATTTTCTTATTTTGGGATCAAGAACCTCTAATGAAAAGATCATAGGTCTCTATCAATTATAGTTTACAAGATAATAAAATACTTAATTTATAATCCCAGGCAGAAAACCCTACTGTATTTGTCACAACTCTTCGACTTTGTACTTGTTTTGGCTTTCAAACTTTTTTCATCTGAGCGTAACTGGTAAGTCTTATGTGGACGAAACGCACGTCTTGCGTATTAAATTTTAGACCTGATAAATTTTGTTAGATATTATTTTTTTGTTGTCACTGTCCTATATTTTCTCACATTTATTTGTATTGAGACATGTCATGTAATGTTGTCATTTTATTGTTATATTTAAAATTGCCATTAAAGCGGGAGGTCAGGCATGGCACAAAACTAGGTTCAACTCACATTTTTTTTTAATGTCCTGTTCCAAGTCAGGAAAATGGCAATTGTTACACTATAGTTCGTATCTGTGTGTGTTACATTTTAATGTTGTGTTTCTGTTGTGTCGTTGTTATCTTTTATTTGATGCGTTCCCTCAGTTTAAGTTTGTAACCCGGATTTGTTTTTTCTCACTCGAATTATGAATTTCGAACAGCGGTATACTACTGTTGCTTTTATTTATATTTCTTTCCACAGAAAAGAAGAAAGACCTAATAATCAGAACTAACACAATAGGTCTTTCCACAAAAAAGTGGAGAGACCTAATAATCGAAACAAATACAATAGGGTTTTCCACAGAAAAATCGAAAGACCTAACAATCAGAACAAAAACAATAGGTCTTTCCACCTAATAAAAAGAGGTTCAATTATCTGTATACAGATTTTATTTTTTGTCGAAAATTATCAGAACGCGTTGAAAGAGGAAAGGAAAGAGTCATCCAAGAAACGATACGTTTTCGCAGAAATTGTTGATAGATGTCATTAAGCGTCTCTTGACAGTCGGAAAGCAAGCCCTTAGAAACGACCGTTGTTGATACTTTCTTAAGACAACAATGGGACTGATATTAAAACCCGCCATTCTGAAATTGCGTTAATTTCGCGGAATATATTTTTGGCGCCAATTTGGAAGTTTATCTTTTTTTCAGTTTCCTACTTGCCATTAGGGTCTGAAATAGATTTATTTCGATTTGTTAAGCATTGATTTTATTATCAAAAGGAAAATAATTTCTCAAACATGTCAAATTCATTATTGGCCGTCTTTTAACGATCCCTTGGTGCTGTTGATCGTCGTTTAAAATTATTTTCTTCTAGATCTATTTGTCACAGATAAACAAAGACTACATGTACAAACAATTCAAAATACGTATCTCAAAATTTAAAAAAAGCATCAAGTATAACGTTCTATCTGACACCCCTTTGGAAACCCCGTTTGAAATAAATTCCAAAAGAAAGACATTTTTTGACATTGTAGTTTTTCGGTCTTACACATCGATGTCACCTTGCATCTGAACACAGTCAATGTACACACATGTTTGTTTGAAAAAGTTATGGCGAGCTCAGCTGTGAATATTTGACTGGATTAATTATTCTCTTTAAGTCAGTGAAATGTACGACTTAAATAAAAACAAGGTAATGAAATCTTATACTGTCTTTGCACAACCTTAACTGCTTTAGATGACTTACATAAAACTCATTCGTTGTTTATAATAATATATACAGTTGAACGGCAAACGATGTAATGGCTTCTAAGGTCAAGACATTGGTCACGTGATAAAAGGTCAGAGTTTACCATTTTTGGTAAACGTGCACGCCTCGTGGTTTTTGGACTCGTATTGTCTTATTTGTACTCGTACATTAATAAAAACCAAAGAGTTCAATTCTAGATTGAATAAGCTTCCTTATTTTATATAATTATCATTAAAAAGTGTTGTAAAAATGTTATAAATTCACGAGTGAAGTGAAACTTTTTTTTTGAAAATTTGCGTAGGTCCACGGAAAATCCTTTATAATTCCTCAAATAGGTTTGGTAACGTGTTGAGGGGTATAAAATATGAAGTAAAACCATTTTTTGCTTCTTAAAATACTTTATCAGATCACAAAAACCCCGGATACGCAATTGTGTCAGATTATTCGTTGCGAAGCGGAGATCAAAGGGAGATAACTCGGTACGCGCATCGTAGGATATTGCAAGTTCACAACAGTAAATTCGAGTAAAATTAATGATTGCAGATATATTTCGACAATTTCTTCAGTAAATTTTCAATATTCCATGTTCCTCTACTGTTGTAACATTAAAATAGTCATGGGAAGGTTGAATATGACATTTTTTTTTCAAGTACTTACAGGTTATTGAACACTTCCAAAGAAGAAAATTCTGAACTTGGACTTATTGTATTTTCTCAAACACCCTTTTGGTAGATAGAAGGATACAAGAGGGGTTTATCAGTTGTCAGTAGAACCTGTGTTACAATAGAATTGAACTTTTCATTGCATGAAAGCAAACTGAATATGGAAACAAAGGAAATATAGTCTTTAAAATTGTGAACATTTATACTTTTGAATGAAAATAATATGAATTTGCAGTGGACAGAAGTACATGTACAATGCTTGTTTTATTGTACCTCCTTTAAGATACAGTGGTGGATCCCAGGGGTTCTGGTGACCTCCTCTTTTATGGAAGATTAATGCATTTGAATGGGATCATATAGTTAACTCTCCTTTTTATCCTTGGTTGAGAATACCACCACTTATGTTTAAAATTGTCTGGATTCACCCTGAGATAAGAACCTTTATAAGATGTACAAGTTATGTTGCTTGCCTTAATCAAGAGAAAATATCTGAACCCAAAGAACCAGAAAGGGATTTCGAACATAATAATCAACACAAAGATAACTGAGCAAAAGCTGTATTGCAACCTGATATCATGCAGTTCTCATCATAATTCCTATTATATGTATTATTTCAAATTTTGCTTTATTTTTCTTCTTCTTATATTTGAATTCAATAGTCCTGCAACCAACTGTTGAGTGCATTCAATTAAATTATTGATTGAATAATAAGCTATAAAGCTGACCAGTAAATAAAGTTTGAAAATGCTTTGTTGAAATACAAAAGTGGTATTATATCATAAAATATACTGAATCAACTTCAAATTTAATCCAAATTCATACTTACCTGCTCTAAAATGCATAATCAATTGAAAAACAAAAACCTGAGAACACTACAATGTATAACATAGAGATTGCACGGCCACTTCCCATGTTATAGTAGTCATAGACAAAAATAAAACTGACTTAAATTAAGTATGTTAATGTTTTTTTGTAAAAAGGACAACAATAAGATATTTATTATTCTGATATCAGAAATAATCTCATAGTATCAAATAAGAATGTCAGTTCTTTTAATTGAGATAATCAATTTAATCACATTATTTACTTTTATAAAAAAAACTCATGATATTATCTGTATTTACAATCATGGACTATATAAAAGCTTGTCAACATCTCACTTACTTCAAATGCTTTTAAAATTAACCTGTTAGTACTAAAATAAAAGAGATGTGGTATAAGATAAGATAAGATATTTTATTCCAATTAAAAAAGGCCATGAAGAGCAAAGTAATGTGTTACAATGATTTATATAATTGACACAATAATGTTGATATAAATCAGATAAACATGAATATAACCAACTCCATTCTTAGATTTTAAACCACAGCCACCCCAGGGTCACACATATATTAGAAAAAAAGGGTATAACAATTATATCTTCTATTATCATGATTATTAAACAGGCAAATATTCTCAAAAGTCTTAATTAAAACAATATCTGTACTGTATTTATAGTTTTCTGAGTGCAAAACATTTATTTTAAATTGCAACATTTTTCAATATCTCTAGATTTTCTTGAATATGCCAATTAAATTTTGCACTTGTGCTAAACATTTCAATTTTTTTACAACTTATTATACTGTCATTTAATTCTTTTCTTTAAAAGTTATAAAGGGTAAACTGACATTTAAATATGGTATAATTGCCAATAAGATAACAGTCTAGAAACTTATCACCAGAGTCCAAGTACCTGTTAGCAGTGACAGTTAAATTACAAGTCACTTTACATACATCAACAATGAATACATTCCATTGTTTTCAGGCAAATGAGGAAAATAAGAGTACCAATAGCTTTTGTCTTACTATATGTACAAGAGAATAATAGAAATGATAATATAAATAAGGAATAATCAGAGACAAAAAAGACAGGACTTAGCCATTGGACTATATGTAAAGTATTCCCTTACTAATCCTTGGAGGAGCTGCTGTATACTTTATAGAAAAAAATATGTTGAGGATTTGGCCCCATCAATCAGGATTTTAGACATTTAATACATAATAATGTCAATTGCAATCTGCTCTATTTGTTCCAATGTATAATGAGTATAAAATTTTATACCTAGGGTGGGAATTAAATGTCTTAAATCCATGCATGTTTATTTACTCTATTGTTCTTTGTGTACATAAAATGTACATGTATATGAAATATATCAAATGCAAAAAAAAATGCTGTAATGTAAATATGGTAATTTGTAAACATCACATTACACCCTCACTATTTAAAGACCTAGTAAAGGAAGTCCCTGCACCTCGCTAGACCAGTTTCTTAGACAAGATGTTTTATATAACTCTTGAAAGTATAACACGATAAAGGTTATTGCTAAGTATATATGTAACATCGACGTGCAATTAAGGTAAAGCAAACTGTCAAACATAAACAATCTACCACGTGTTTGTCGGCTGTACTTGAATTCAAAACGACCCATCAGGCCTTATTTACACGATTTTTTGCTAAAGCAGACAGCTAAATATGTCTGTTTACCTTATGAGGTCTGTAAAGAATGGATTTGGTGATATGACTTGTGTATGCATGGAAATATAATGAAGAAAACATTGATTTTTACCGTAACTTTTGAATACACAACATTCCCAAGGTATCCCCACAAAACACATGGCTACTTTGTAACGATGGCTGGTAACGTATAGCCACTTTCTAACGGCAAATCTAATTGGATGATCTTCAAAGATCAATAATAAAATTGCTAATAAATGATTGGATATGAAATTGTGTCAGATTATAAATAGAGGAAAAAATGTAAACATTGAAATCCGCCATTTTGACGTAGGAAACAAACTAATTTTCAATCTTCGATTAAAGGACATTGCGCACATTGCCAGCGTATCATGCATAACCAGTCATCTGCAAATATATCTTTCAATATGTTTTTTACACTTACTTTTATATGTTTTAGTTAATTTAATGTTTTAATTTACTACAGAACGGGACATCGTTCTCAAAGATGCCGTAAACAAAATTATAGGTGGCGCTGTTTGTGGGCGTAAACCTTTTACATACGGGTCCTTTTTTTGTCGACAAATTGACCTTTATCTGTCAGATTCAGGCGTCTGCCTTCCAACTGTATATTATTTGTGATAAAGGAATCCTGCAAAACTGCCAAAAGTAAATGAATAAGTAGTGTCCTAAATTTGAACTTATTCAGCCATTAATCATTTGAGTGTCTGGTGGGGGTAGGGGTTGGTGGCTATTGATTTTTTTGAAGAAAAAAATTGTTTCCAATTTTTGGATAAAAAATAATTTGTTTTTGACCCTGTGAAAAAAAAATGTTTGTTTTACCCTCAGCTGCTATTAAATGAAATGCTAAAATTGAAAGAGAAGAATTGTTTTCAACTTGTCTGGGGAAAAAATCCATAGTTCCCCCCTCCCTGGTTGCTGCCTTAAAACAATCACATTCAGAGTATCATTTTAATCAATCTTATTCAAAGCATTATCATACTGACAGTGACATGAAGTGTGACTTAATTTATACTTATGATCTAAAACATGATTGTTGACTTAGCCCCCCAGAAACTGCTCTGAAATACTTTGGTCTTTTGTGGATAGTTGTCTCATTGGCATTCATACCACATCTTTTTTTTTATATTTTATATAAAATATAAAAATGCATAGTTTTTTTAATAATATTATTTTTTTCAAAAAGATAAAGAAAAATATTACTGAGTCAATTTTGTCTTATTTATTTTCAAGTTTATGAAAAGCATCATTCATCTATTGGTTTAGTGTGTTATTTTCATAATTTGAGTCCATTCATTAGAACTATAACTTGCATGAAATCAATGAGACAACATTTATTGTTATATTTAGTTTGTTCATACAAAAATTGCAAACTAACTTTCCTTTTATCTAAAATAATGAAGATTTTACACTCAGAATACTTTCATTTAATATGATCTATATTAAGTTTAAATGAAAAAGGTAGGACCAGGTATCAGTAGCCTAATGAAAAGGAACTCCTGTTTTATATCATCTTAAACCTGTCTTGTCAGATCCATTATTCATGAATATTTTGACTACTCCTTGTATTAATTGAGTAGAAATTTATTTCTGTGTAGAAATAATTTGGTTACAGCAGTAAAAATACTTACCAAAACATAAAGATTAAATTAACCCTTGGAATATTAAATTAATATTAAATTATTATGGCACATAGACCACATAGGGCTTTTTTCACTGGGACTGATTTCTGAAAAATGATAAAAAGTGTTTCTCTATTTTTTTTACAGTATCAAAATATATTTAATAAGATAATTTTAATAATATCCACATGTAAATAACAGCATATGGTGCTTGATATTACAATAGTTTGTTCATGAAAGTGTCATACAAAGGGACGTAACTCGTGAATTACCGTCGGCCCCGCTTCGTCAGAAATATCAACACATCTAACTGGCACATTTGCGTATCTTAGCATATCAACTGGCACAAATTTGACATATCATAGTCCAAGTTATGTTACATAACATAATTTAAATTCAGCATAGCTTCCCGAGAAGTTAAGAAAGAAAATTACAATTTTAATTTTCTGTGACCAATTTTTTTCGTCAACACCTTGACTTTGAAGACACATTTTAGAGAAAAAAATGAGTGTAATCCATAAATGAGTTGAGTTATATTTTTCTTATATACTCAAGAATGTTCACATTAAAGGAAATTAGTTTTAATTCATGAAAGTACTACAAATTTCAAAAAACGGGCTTAACTTTTTTTGGTAAAAATATGCCCATATATGATAATCACATGACGTCCATTGTTGCTTTAAAAAATGGGGTCAAACCGGGATGAGCTTTCCGACTGTTGATAACCATAGTATTTTGGAGATAACGATTGTATTGTCATCTGTTACATAAGAATGGCTCTCATTGTGCGGCAAAATATAAATGAATCAAATACTTGGTTAGGTGTATTTATAAACATTTCTTGGAAAATGATTTAACAAAAATTGTTTAAACAGGTAAACAGGGACCAAATATCTATGGTATAGCTTTGTCTAACATAAATGGATACTTCCTTGTAAGTTTTGTTTCCTGGTAAATAAATAATGTAGATCTTCGCATGAAAGCATACAAGTTTTCCAAGAAAAGAAAATGATTCCTCGTTTTTTCTAGAAATACTAAGAAAATTATGCGGGGGAAATAAATAAGTAGAGCAAAATACAATATTTTTATTTCAAATCATGATGTATGTTAGTGTTATAGAATGTGCCGAAGATTTGTGCTGACATGAATTATCATTGATATGGTCATATTCATAAATAAAATGTTTACATAACTTTTGAAGTATTTAAATACTAAGGCTTTTCTGCCCCAGTATAGATTACATTAGCTGTATCTTAAACTCTTAAACTTCATACTTTATTCGGCCTATTTTTAACTTTTTTGGATTCGAGCGTCACTGATGAGCCTTTTGTAGACGATACGTGCGTCTGGCGTAATTACACAAGGTAGCTGATTGCTTTAGAACCAAGAAAAAGATAAATATGCACATACAAGAGAGCTGAAAAACATCCGACTTTACATTATTGCAATTTCATGTTTTCCTGCACCGTCCTACAAATGCAACATAAGCATTTTCTTCTTATCCAATATCAATACATTAATTGGATTCGTTTCTAAACAACTTGTAATACCTGATTTGATTTTAGATTGATCGGGCAAGAAATAACATGTCTTTTGAACGCTGGTAGTTATTCAGTTGTTCTTTCACATAAGCATTGTGGACTATAAGTCAGTCTAGATCTGACTGCTCAGAACAAGAGTACTGATGTACAATCTACAAACATTCATTTATGTAATTTACGAGATCAACACATTTTGAATTGCCCTCTTCCGATGCGCTTTTCTTGATTTACCTTCAACAAAAACGCTCTCAAAGCCATTATTAAAGAAGAGAACATTGATTGAAATATGACCTTGAAAATATCAACCGGAAGTAACAATTTGTGCACTTATATTATGGAAAAATTTCTTAACTATGTATTTTTTTTAAATGCATACATAAACCTATCATTTGAGACCGGAAGTTTACTTCAATAAACCGACATTGCCTATTATTTCTCTTATTATAGACAAGTATATAGAAACTATATATTTTAAGAACCAGTATGACTTAAGCGATCCTGTTACACCGGACGTGATGTTTGTAACCGAAAATAGACAATTATCTCCCATATTATATCCGTAAATATAGAGAATCGTTTATTTAATAAACAAGAATGAAGAAACCTATGCTTGGGCGTTAATAGTAACCTTGAGTAAACTGGAAGTAGCTTTTAATGAATAATTTATTAAATTGATGTGAAAATACCTTCAATTGTTCTCTGAAGAATTGTTTTTTTTAATTAAGATATCATAAATGTTGCTAATTGTTCGAACAATTTAGTTGTATTAGTACATGTATCGAGGTATATAGTCAGCAGCGAACTTTCCCATCTCCTTTTTGTTATTTATCTATTTACAAATTTACTTTTTATTAAAGTCTTGTGTACTTTGAAGATTGAACACCTAAAAACAAGAAAATTCTTTGATGGAAGGTTCAGCGGTTTGATAAACTGTTTCATAAAACAACTAACAAATGTCATTCACACTTGGCACACAATTATCTTCTGAATCGTGGTAGCAAACTATTGTCACCAAGTCTTGAACAATATCATTCGTTTTATCTTTTAACATATAGAATATTCATTTGAAAATCTCCATACATTTTTGGTGAACTGAATTCTGAAAACGAAGCTTTAAATTATTGTAAAGTATTACATAAATTATGTTAAGAACACACAATAAGACGGACGGTTAATATCTGCGCAAGCTTTTCTTAAATTTTTGAAAAAAACGTCTAGAGATATTAAAATATTTATATCATTCTAAAGACAAACACAAGTCATTTGTCGACAAATGGGGGAACTTATGGAAGCTATTTAAGTAAGTTTATTTTTAATATAATTATGTTATAATATATTCCAAAGAATTATTCTTAAGACGGATAATTTACTGAGTATTCACACCACTAACTTGTGTTCACTGTAATTTGAAAACCAAAAAGATCAATAAAAATAAAGAAAAAAAAGAATGCAGGATGAATAAAGGCAATAGAAGGAAATCTAAATATAGATTATAAAGATACAAAACAAGGTATACATAGTCACACTGAGGAAATTGCAAACCAAACGAGACTGGCTGCGTCGACAAGGTTAGCGTCTCCTGCTTTTTATGCATCATCATCAAATATGAGCAGTATATGTGTCTAATGGAGCTCAAAAGAACGAGTAAAACTTCAACCTAGAATGTCAATGACGACAACCTTATTTTAATAAAAAAAAGTAAAAAAAAAGTAATTGTATGGACAAGTAATGTACAAAGCATAACCTAGCATTTAAAACATGAAAAAAGGATTGTATATTTCGGGGCTCATAGAATAAGCTATAATCAGACAACGTCTGCATTGTAAATCGACATGCTCACGATAGGTTTAAGTGTCCTGCTGGGATTGGTTTTTTTTCGAGTGATTTGACCGAGGTATTTTTCGAGTGTGAATGCTTTTTAGTCGAGTGAATATGACAATAAAAATGATAACAAACATAAAATTGAGAATGGAAATGGGGAATGTGTCAAAGAGACAACAACCCGACCAAATAAAAAAACATCAGCAGAAGGTCACAAACAGGTCTTCAATGTAGCGAGAAATTCCCGCACCTGGAAGCGTCCTTCAGCTGGCCCCTAAACAAATATATACTAGTTCAGTGATAATGAACGCCATACTAATTACCAAATTGTACACAAGAAAGACTACCTTTCTAAGGAAATGGGACAAACTATGTAAAAACCTTATAAACAAGATCATAGAAGGATCATTAGTATTTTTGATAAAAGTTATAATCAACACTTCATTGTTTTGTTTTAAAAACGTTTAATTTAGTCTTTGAATGCCTTATTCTTATAGCCATTTTAAACACATACTAATGTAAATGTCCACAGGAATATGCACATAGAATCTGCATCAAATTACATATACCGACATTCTTGCGTTTGCATTGAAAGGGACATTTTTGGGAGAAATTTCATATTCATATGTCCATTTGTTTTCGGAAGCAGTCCTTCTTATTTGCAGGGGGTCCATGGTTTATTTAGTGAACAAAATATCTTAAAATGTAATTCCATTTTAACACAAAAAAGTACTTTCCAAAGCACGAAACAATTATTATACCGGTTTGATAATTCTATTTTAACACGTGCATTTCAAAAATAGTCACAGTACATTTGAATTAAGAAATCTTCATGTTGATATGGATTTTATGCAGTAAATATTTAGTGATGCAAACAAATCTTTATGTGCGTTCTTATATGATACACTGAGGGTTGTGTTAGTGTAACTCTCCCGTAAACTTAACACAATTACCTTCCCATTGACAAAACTCAATGTTTACATTTAGTTTAAATCATGTAATGTCTACATGCAGTCGATAGTCAATGTAGGCCTTGTGTAGGTTAAGTGTACACAAAACTAAGGCCGTGTTCACATTGACCTAAATTCGGTGTTGTGTTAGTGTAACTCACACGTAAACTAAACACAATTGCGTTCCCATTGATAAAACTCAATGTTTACATGTAGTTTAAATCATTACGTCAAGTCGATTCGGGAAGACCTTTTCAAACAAAATCCATAGTCCATAACGTACTTTATTAACCCCTAATCAAGACTCAAATCAGCATCATTGCCGAACCCATAAGGCAGCAACCAATTGATTTTCGGGGGATAGCTATTAAAGTCGAGTTTAAAACATAAAGGCAAGGGGTGGTGGTCTATGGATTTTGTTTGAAAGGTCTTCCCGAATCGACTTGACGTACACAGAAATATTCGCCACTGGTCTTTACTCAAAAAACGATTCACGCATAAATGCATGACTAAAAAAAATGTGTGAGGTAAATGATATGTTTGTCTAGTATCTCAGTTCCGTTAAATAACACGTAAAATAAAAAAAATAAAAAACGTTTCCCTATTCCTTTACCAAATACTCCTTGGAGAAGAAATACCATTTGAAACGAACAGAAAAGATAAAAATGTAGTGATCCCTAATATCTCAATCCTTTTTTTCGGCTGTAAGCACGCTGTTGCAGCTAACGTTTTCTAATGCGTTATCGAGACATCTCTAGTATATTCAAACTACTTCAAATTATAAAAATGGCTTTCATAAAGTAGCAACCACTTAACCTAAAAAAAAAAGGGTGAGGGTTATTTTTTTTTATCTGACTCAGATTTTTTTTCGCGCGTATGTTTTTATTCCTTTTTTTTCGATGCTGGTGATCAAATACTTTTTTTCAATATTTTTAACACTATAATGTATGGGGAAACTCTTGATTCAGAATATTTTTTTTATCATCTGTATGACCATTTTTTTTTATTATCAAATTGGGGATCGGAATATTTCCATTCCCATCCCCCAACCCCCTTTTCAAATGGTTGTTCCCTTACCGCTAGAAACTTTTTCCAAAAATTTTGAATTCAGTTCTACGTAATGAACACTGAAATGACATATAGTTTACAAGTGGGAACAAATCTTATGTACAGGTAGCTAAACAAGGTCTATAGATGTGAACACCTAAGGCCGTGTTCACACCAAACGCCGTGTACAGTTAACATGTTTACATTTGGTTTAATGTAATGTACACTAGTTTCACATTACATTTGTTCACATCTATACACCTTGTTTAGCTACCTGTACATACGATTTGTTCACACTTGTAACTATAAGTCATTTTAATGTTCATTACGTAGAATCCAGTTCAAATTTTTGAACAACTTTTCTAGCAGTTTGGGAACGACCACTTGACTTAAAAAAGGGGGGATGGATATTTTCACAATTTGATTAAACAAAAATCGGGTCATAAATGATTAGAATGAACAAATATTTTGTATCATAAAAGGATTCTGACTGAGACCCCTCCCCCCTTATTTTAAGTAAAGTCTTTTTTAAGAAAGTCATTTTGGATGATTTGCAGTAGTTTAAAGATGTCTCGATAACGCGTTAAAACGTAGGCTTCATCAGCGTGCTTACCGATGAAGAAAAGGAATTGCGATGTTAAGGATCACTATATTTCTATCTTTTCTGTTTGTTTCAAATGGTATTTTTTTCTCCAAGGAGTTAAATGGCAAAGGGAGGGGGTAATGTTTTTTTTTTATTTCTAATTGTATTTGAACTGGTCTAAGATACTACACAAACAAACAATTAACCTCACCCTTTTTCAGTAATGCATTTATGAGTGAATCGTTGTTTGAGTAAAGACCAGTGGTAAATATTTCTGTCAGTATGTACGTCCAGTCGATTGGGGAAGACCTTTTCAAATGAATTATGTGTTCGGCAATGATGATAGATGAGTCTTGATTAGGGGTTAATCATTAAGGCTACGTAAATTGTTTTTATAACAAATACATATATCAAGTTTAGACAAATATTTCTGTAAAGAACTGTACTAAGTGTTTCTTTTTTTGATATATATAGGAAAATTCAAGTTCTGAATGCCTAGTTTTGTGTACACTTAACCTTCACAAGGCCTACATCGACTATCGACTGCATGTAGACAAAACTTGATTTAAACTACATGTAAACATGGAGTTTTATCAATGGAAACGTAATTATGTTTAGTTTTTGTGTGACATGTTACACTAACACAACACCGAGTTAAGGTCAATGTGAACACGGCCTCAACATTAAGAACTTTAATTTTACCTAGTATGTTTAAGGAAGGAACGATTTCTTAATCAAAGTGATGGATATCACTCATGGAAAGATTAGAACAGTAGTTTGAATTATTTCATATTAAGGTATGGGGGGATGAACATTTATAGAGCGCTATTCCTGAAAATTGCATTTACAGCAGATCTTTAGAAGAAAACTTGCTTTTCCATTGTGAGGATAAAATGAGCTCAAATTAAATAATATGAGTCTCTAAATTTGCACAATTTTATTTAAACTGCTGTTTATATCTAATCGAAATTATGTTGCCGGTTCAGAACATGTTTAAAAAAAACAAAAAAATGCAAAAATTCTTCTAGTCAACTATCCTTGTAAGACATAAATTTAGACCAACAGCTAAAAGCTTTAAAGTGCCAACAAATATAATCTAAAAATGTTGTTTTGGGACATTTTGTAAGTTGAAACAGAGGTTATATGGCATTGAAAATTATGTAATCTGTTTACCTCAAATAATATTGCAGTTTTAGAAAAATTATGTTAATATATTAAAGCTGTTAATGTGAAAGTATCTCCTCCTGGTTAATGCTGACCATTTTCATCATACATGCACTGTATATTATATTGTTGTATATTACTATATACTTATTGTCTCTGTAACTATGTCATAAGTTGATCAATCAATCGATCATTGATTGATTGATTGATTGATTGATTGAATTCCTGATAAAAAAAGTGAACTTATCTAAATTGTTGATTAATTACAGATGATTATTGGAAATTTATCAAGTAAATTATAGGACATACTTGAATACCTTTTATATATTCATATTAATATTCATATTTCATTTTTTTAAGATCTTGTTAATCCATTAATCATTTATCTTTCAGATATAATTTACAGAATCACTTTGTGTAATGTAGATCAAAAGTAATTGGCAATAAATAAAAGTATCATCCTTATAAATATCAAACATCTAATAAACACATTTGTGTATTCAATTATGAGGTCAAATACTTGTGTATTAAGAATTATTACATATTAGAGTGGTCTGTATAATTATGTAAGACTGAGGTTGATAGGTAATGTGGTCAATTTGATTGGCAGTTTAGGAGGTGGGGCATTGTAATTAAAGGTCCACCTTGTCTCTGATTGTTTAGTGATAATGACATTTGTCAATAATACTAGTGGAATCAATACCCACTTACCTAATCAAAATGTTTTTAAAAAAGCCTGCACATCAACACACCTTAATTACATACATTCTTGACTGAACTGCTCCAATAATATACCCAGTTTTTTCAGTTTATTTGTGTATTATGTGCACATTCACGGGAACCATAGGGAACTATATTTTAGTGTGAATACATTTAGTAACAGTAGCTAACCTGTCCTGTTGTTAGGGAGGGTGGTGCCTAAGTAAAGATTTAGAACAAGTTCTAATCTTTCCAAAAAGTATGATATTTATAACAATTATTAATAAAGTTATGTACACAAATATTTGTCTAAACTTGATATATTTATTTATTATAAAAAAAATCAGGTAGCTTTATTTAACCCTTTATCAAGACTCAAAGCATCATCATTGCCGCACATATAATGCATTTGAAAGGGTCTTCCCGAATCGACCGGACGTCATGGAAATATTTGCCACTGTCTTTTCCTCAAACAACGATTCACTCTTAAATGCATTACTAACAAAGGCGTGAGATAGATTGTTTGTACATGTCTAGTATCTCAGATCCGTTAAAATACACTTAGAAATAAAAAGAAAGAAAAAACATTACCCCCTCTCTTTGCCAAATATTCCTTGGAGAAGAAATACTATTTGAAAGAAACAGAAAAGATAAAAATGAAGCGATTCTTTATATCAATCCCTTTTGTTCGTCTGGTACAGCCTACGTTTTTTTTAAGGTAGTTCAGGGGTATAGAAAAAAAAATTACAGAATTTTCTTATACTTTGTCAAATTTAACTTTGAAGTATCGTAAATGAAATAATGCAAACAAAATTGGGGGTCACCGGCCATATAAGAGATATTTTGACCTCTGAAAATGAGTGCAAATAGGGTATAGGGAATTATAGGGAAAATGGACACAAATACACTTTGATTGAATTTTCAAAGCAAAATAAATGACAGAAGTTGCTATTTTTTTCATAATGTAAAGCTTGATGTCTCTATTTTATAAAATTGAAATAAAATTTGAGAGTCACCGGCCATCCAAGAGATTTTTCGACCTCTGAAACATAGTGCAAATAGGCTAAATATAGAAAATACAGACATAAAATCTCTTTGATTGAATTTTCAGAGCAAAATAAATGACAGAAGTGGCTCATTTTTTCATACTGTATAGCTTGATGTCTCTATTTTATAAAATTGAAATAAAATTTGGGAGTCACCGGCCATCCAAGAGATTTTTCGACCTCTGAAACATAGTGCAAATAGGCTAAATATAGAAAATACAGACATAAAATCTCTTTGATTGAATTTTCAGAGCAAACTAAATGACAGAAGTGGCTCATTTTTTCATACTGTATAGCTTGATGTCTCTATTTTATAAAATTGAAATAAATTCGGGGGTCACAGGCCATCTAAGAGATTTCTTGACCTCTGAAAATGAGTGCAAATAGGCTAAATATAGGAAAAACAGACATAAAATCTCTTTGATTGAATTTTCAGAGCAAATTAAATGACAGAAGTGGCTCATTTTTTCATTCTGTATAGCTTGATGTCTCTATTTCATAAAATTGAAATAAAATTTGGGGGTCACCGGCCATCCAAGAGATTTTTTTACCTCTGAAACATAGTGCAAATAGGCTAAATATAGAAAAAAACAGACATAAAATCTCTTTGATTGAATTTTCAGAGCAAAATAAATGACAGAAGTGGCTCATTTTTTCATACTGTATAGCTTGATGTCTCTATTTTATAAAATTGAAATAAAATTTGGGAGTCACCGGCCATCCAAGAGATTTTTCGACCTCTGAAACATAGTGCAAATAGGCTAAATATAGAAAATACAGACATAAAATCTCTTTGATTGAATTTTCAGAGCAAACTAAATGACAGAAGTGGCTCATTTTTTCATACTGTATAGCTTGATGTCTCTATTTTATAAAATTGAAATAAATTCGGGGGTCACAGGCCATCTAAGAGATTTCTTGACCTCTGAAAATGAGTGCAAATAGGCTAAATATAGGAAAAACAGACATAAAATCTCTTTGATTGAATTTTCAGAGCAAATTAAATGACAGAAGTGGCTCATTTTTTCATTCTGTATAGCTTGATGTCTCTATTTCATAAAATTGAAATAAAATTTGGGGGTCACCGGCCATCCAAGAGATTTTTTTACCTCTGAAACATAGTGCAAATAGGCTAAATATAGAAAAAAACAGACATAAAATCTCTTTAATTGAATTTTCAGAGCAAAATAAATGACAGAAGTGGCTCAATTTTCATACTGTATAGCTTGATGTCTCTATTTTATAAAATTGAAATAAAATTTGGGGGTCACCGGCCTTCTAAGAGATTTTTTGACCTCTGATAGATAGCGATAAGGTGTATTACATGTATATAAACCTTTACTTTCATGAATCATGACATTTTCCACAAATTTCAAATCTATTACATGATAAAAGTACCATGAGCTATGCCTTTGGTTGCATTTATAATTAATTTTCAGCATGAAAAAAAGGGGGGGGGGGGTCATTGTTTTGTTGTTCGACACGGATATTGTTCTGAAATTATTTACGCTTACATGTTTTTTTTTAGTGGTCGTGAATCGCTCTTTGAACATGTATATTCAATTCATTAGTACTTACTTGTCAGTTTAAATATCCCCTTTGTCATGATTTGTTTACATCATCTTTCGCATGTTTGTTGGACCTTTTCTAGTGTAAGACAAGAGTGAAACTGCTTCATAAGCTACCAAAATGAAGATCGTTATCTATAATTTCGATCTGCATTACAGTATTCATGAAAAGCAGTTCACGTATTCGATAAATGTGAGTTTTTCTCTTTTCATTCTTCTCCTTCGTCAAAAACATGCGATTTATTTTTAGAACGGAAGTCCTATTTCAACAATGAAAATTTGTAACAATAAATTTTATTTAGTTTTAAAATTGCATTTAAAAGTTATTCAACTCTTTATCAATGCATTTGAATAAAATAGATTATTTAAATGATCATATTTTACTGTTGTGGAAAATTACGACAATGTACATCACTTACGATATCAATGCGCAACTTTATGCACAGACGGCGTGAAAATTTAAACCCCCGAACTACCTTAAAGGAGCAACCATTCAACTTAAACAAGGGGTAAACAAAAATTTCTATTCATAAAGTCATATTGTTTTTGTGCGAACGTTTTTATTCAGTTTTTTCGATGCCATCACTCAAATATCTTTTTTTTTAAATTTTATACTGTAATGTAAGGGATTCAGAATATTTGTTTATCATCTTTATGACGAGAATATTATTATTTTATATCTAATTGGAGATCATAATATGTTTTTGAAGTCAAATGGTCGTTCCTTAACTGCTAGATAAGTTGTCCGAAAAGTTTTCATTCGGTTCTTCGTATAAATGAACATTAAAATGACGTATAGTAAATGTGACATAAAGTTTACAAGTGTGAACAAATCTTATGTACAGGTAATAAACAAGGTTTATAGATGTGAAAAAATATAATGTGAAACCAGTGTACATTACATTAAACTTAATGTAAACATGTTTACTGTACATGGCGTTTGGTGTGAACACGGCCTGAGACGTACGTTCACATAGTGTGTAAAGCAGGTAAATGCCACTTTTATACAAGTGAGAGGTTCAACTAGCTATAAAACCTGGTTGAATCCACCATTACATAAGAACAAATCTGTAGAAAGTAACAAATATGGCAATTTTTACCGATTCGTTTGATGTGTTTTGATTATGGATTTTCCGTTTTGAATTATCCTCAGAGTTCGGTGTTTTTATTATATTTTCTTTCTATACAGAAAACCTATCTGTAATTGTTTATTAGTATTTGTTTTTAGTTAAAATATAAGTAAAATTAGTGTTGCCAATTTGTTTACCTCTGTTGAAAATGCTTTACAATCTGATGAGCAGTGGAACGTGGTTAGCATTGATAACAGCAATGTAATATTCCTCACACCAAGATAACGAATTTATTTCTCATTTAGCAATTGATTAAGTACGTTTTTTTTTACCGGGAATAAAACTGAAAAACGTTTCTTATGACGAACTCCTTCCACAAATTTTTCAACACAAATATCATCTTTCGAAATTTCGGTAAATTTTAAAATTTAGCAATTTGTATATTGGAGAATAACTTTTTTTTCGCTTGGATTATTTTGTTTAGGCAAAAAGATTCTAAATTTTTTAATTATTTTTTTTGGTTAACAATTTTTATTTTCTTCATTTTTATTATTTATTTTTTTTCATTTGGCAAATATTTTTCTTTTTAAAAATTCTGGTATATTTTCCTCCCTGAGGAATAAAGTTTTATCTACCGGGAATATTTCATAATTAACATTTTTATTATCGTTCTAGAAATTAGGAATACTGCGACGAGGAATCTGATCAAGAGTTTGCTTTGCTAGGTCTCACACTAATAAAGCACCATTAGAAATTAAAGAATAAAAACTGACTATTTTTATTAGTATGGTGAACGCATACTATATGTTAACATTTTGTGTTTTTTTATTTCCATTTCAAAAGGATCATATTTAACTTTTTCTATCACGACATTGTCATTTTCTGTTTGTCATATGAGTTTTAAAAGTTCTTTTAATAATTTCCCCTTCTTTGTCAATTTTATTGTTATCATACAATAACGAAGGTGACCTTATCAAAATATAAACTGTATAATAATTATAAATAATAGAATTAAATAACACAATACGTCTTTCATTAGTAACATTGATATTTCGTTGAAGTATTGTGTTTAGGGGACAAGTCAAATCAAGGACAAAAAATGTACAAAGACATTTTATGGTTACTATAAATAAATAATTATTTTCACCGAGATTTTCCTATTTTTCACAGTCTGTTACAAATGATTTCTTAGTTCGCCTTTAAGAGTGGGGTTCGAACAAAAAAAGTAGTCAAAACTCAAATTTGCTATAAAATAGTGTTGACTTGATACTTTTATTGTAATTACTATCACAGGGATGATATCTTTACTGGTTGACTGTTTCTCTGGAAGGGTACCACCAGACAAGTAACTAGTTCTTCTTAACTAGCTTGAAAGTGCCTAAAACATATTTGTTTTCTAATATAGGATTTCGCTATATTTTTCTATAAATGAACTAAATCTCATACTTAAAAGAAAATGAAATAAAAAAAAAATGGGGTCGCCGTTCATATACGCTCACAATCTGCCTTCGTAAGAAGAACATTTTTGTAAAAGTACTTTTTTTTCTGTTGAACTAATTGGAGAAATAGAGGTTATATCGAAATAAAAAAATATTTAAAATCGCTTAAATTTTACAATTATTTAGTTTGTGTACAGCTTATTTGAAAACAATAATAAACAATATAGGTCACCGATGTGTTAAAAAAGATATTTCAATTTTAATGTAAAAATGTCATTTTTGCACCAAAGGGAGATAACTTGGAACTTTTTAAATGATGTAAACATTTTAAAGTCATCTGGGGGCAAACAGAATCGATTTTATTGATTGATTATTGTACCATATCATTAAGTAATTACTAATAGTGTAATAAATACAATTTGTTATGGAAAAACACATGTTTAATTTTAAGCTGAAAATTTTGTACCCACGAGCCTCCTTAAATCAAAATTGTCATTGTAAGTCAGATTTGTTCAATGTCGTTAAAAAAAAAGCTAACAAAATACCTTCTCTGATGTATTGAAATCCAAGTCAATAAATTAATCCCATCTGAATCTATTTGCATGAAACCTCTAATTTGACATTCAGCGGAAATGAACTCTGCATGTTTTCAACATGTAGAGATGTCAACATTGAAAAGTGAAACGATAGATACATCATTGAATAATAAGGCGTAGACAAAATCGTCAATATATATTGCACTTTCTTGACCGTCAATGTATATTAATTTTTATGTTTATATCGGATTTAATGACGATCGGTAGTCTTCAGGTGGCATATCCATTGATTATAAGATGATTTATTGTCTAAAATACGCACGAAATGCTGATACAACAAAGCGAGTCAACACATCGAGTCAACACATCGTTTTCTGTTTTACTTTCTGAAAATTCAATATACGTTTTTGTATGTTACTTTGCAAGTATAACATTATTGGTCAAATCGTTGAATATATGAATTTGGCAGTCAATTCCCTTTTAACTTTGAATATGTGACCGTGAAATGATACGACATGTGTAATTTCAACCCATTATCGTATGCTGTTTTATATTACGTTAATCTATGTACTTAAACGTGTCTGGTCAAAAAGGTATATTACCCACAATAAAGTTGACACGATTAAGGTAATATGTTCGTCGTCATTTATGAAACTGATATTTCATAACCATCAACCATTTCATGATGGTATCACTTTTTTTGCCGTAGTACTATAAAATAAAGCTGTTGCAAGATAAGTATACGTTTCCAAATTCAAAACTACATTACAACTTACACACCGTTCTTGATAGTGGTGTTTTATATTTTTCACTACTTTGAACCTTGCATACCTCGTTAAATTTCTATATGATTTCTGATTGAAACCGATTTCGTCAGAGCTGGTGTACTACGATTTTGGTTTCAAATTTAAGGGCATACGATACAGTTACAGGGGAGGAAATAATGTTGCTAACGTAAATTGTTATTTTCGCGACGTCAAAATATGACGACCCAGTTTAAGACTTTTTTTATCATTCAAACTTATCTAACTTGAAAAAGAGATAACGGACACCTCTTTTTAAATATGCCATTTGGTTTGATTACACAAGAAGATTATGTGTGCCAATTTTCGTAGAAACGTTAGCAGTGCAATTTCTTTTTAATTTGATAAATATTCAGCAAATATACAACATTTCGACCTCATTTTACTCAAAAAGTAAACACATGAAGGTATATTTTTTATTACATATTTGATTTAACAAGGTAAAATATAGTCTAGTATATGGAATTTGTTTATCAAACTGTAAATACGGGATCAACACTGTATCGTATGCCCTTAAGACACAGGTACTTGTCGCAGAAAAAAAATCCTATTTACTTTATTATAACAAAAGGTACTTAGCTTGCATTTTAGAAAAATGTCAGGTGGTGAATAAGTACCGTTATATGCCGCTTTATAGGCTGTCAACCCCACTAAAACTTGTTATATCGTAAATCTAAATAGATTTATCTTTGCAATGGTGTATAACATGCCTACATGTATTGTCAGAATCATCCGTAGCAATCCTACCAAAGTATGTCAATCGTAATAATTTTACAAACCGCTGAAGAATTGTCCTGGGTTGGGAACCCTCCCGTTTTAAAATGGCTGGATCCGCCTCTGAATACGATATATTTTTTTGTTTGTTGCTTACGTTACTTTCATTGGGAAATACTCCATGCATATACGGTACAACAAAACATTATAAGAAGTATCCATATTGATAAGCAAAACAAAAATTGCAAGCGACATACAAAACTTATCCCAAATAATCGGTAATCGCCGTAAAACGAAAAAAATTGAGGTTATCATATGAGACGCAATATCGTGCTTGTCCTTCGTATTCTACAATTCAGCTTTTTGAAAAGTTGTGATCCAAAGGTTTTTGACCATCGTAAATTTGCAATAAAAATAAAAGTTAGGACTAGCAGAGTTTCACTATCATCTACATATTATATACAAGACAAAAAATCGACAATTTATTGTATAGTTACAGCGATTTCTTCCTACCAATTGACTTTTTATTACACTTATTGTTTAATTACACCAAATATAAAAAAAAAAAAAAAACAGAGCACTGTTCCAATGGTCCAAAAGGCCCAGGTGGTCTCCTGGTAGGTCCAAACTTATGTTTGCAGGGTCTAACATGCCTACCCCTAATTTTTAAAAATCTGACAAAAATTCTCTTCGGTTAATCATGTTTAATCACTAGGTAAATAAAAATTGACCTGTATTTCTGATAGTGCTAAATCATTGTACAAGATTAAAAAACATCAATTGTTCCAATCTCAACCTGTCATCTATTTTAATGTATACATTGTATTCGACCTTTTAATCCCACACAGTAGTGAAATTTTCATTTATATCAATCGGTACCAAATGTACACATTGTATATTTATAGCAACGTAAAGGGTTAAAAGATCGAATACAATGTGAACACAATGACACATATAATCTTATTTAAACAACAAACACGTGTCATGAATTTGAAATAAATCTTCCAACATGCGAGACCTAAATTTTTATACAAATTCGGCTTAATTGGTAGCAGAGACGGATTTAGCGGGATGGCAGAGGGCCACAGTCTCCCTATTTATATATGTATTTAAATTAAGAAAAACATCTATTTATTTGAGAAAAGTCATTATTCATTTTTACCAGAGAAAAGTATAAAAGTAGTTGAAGTCATATGAAACGAGTAAGTGGTGAAAAATAATGTTTGTCCAATTCTTGAACAAATGCATGTACACATCATAAACTTAGTCCTCTGTGCACGATTTTATCATTATTTTCGCAAATATATCATATAATCGTCAATTTTTTCTCTCTCTGTTTGTTATGATTTAACAAATATGGCTGCTCATTAAATGCCGTGTTTTGAACCCGAGTTTTACCGATTGTCACCTTATAGTGAACAAATCACAAAAAGCATGGGTAATGAGCACGTGTTTATCATGTACAATCAGATATTTGTTTATTTCAATGACCGATCCATGCGTATTGTGGTCACCGGATTTTTACGAGGAGGGTTACTCTCGGGTCACTATGCATACGGAAAATATGTCGGCGAATTGCTTCCTGGAAGCAAGCAATTAAAAATAAATAAACTTCTTCTAAATGTGGACAAATTAAAGAATGTTCCTCAGACACGGCTGGTAATCTACACACGCAGAACATTTGGTTCTGCAATGAAAACCGTGAGAGGATTTTCCGGTTGTGCTTGAGTGGAGCAATTGTCACCGCTTCGAAAGGTAAAAACATTTCTGAATCGCAATTTTCTTATTCGACTGATCAAAATATTGAAAATCGCAGAATGCTATGCTGTGGTGAATACTTGAACGAAAAGATACACATATATCATTCACTGCTGTACGTGGAGTTGAACTCCTATAAAATCAGTTGCCGCACGACAATTTGCCTAAAAAAGTGACATTTACATTTTAAAATGGTTGTAATTACAGACCCTCAAGTTCAAATTTACTTTTTATTCGGTCAAAGGGTATGAATGTCGGTTTGGGCGGCGTGTACGCTGTCCGGTGTTGATCGACATCTCAATAAATCTATAAACATCATATTTTCATAATGACATGCGTGAGGGGATCGGTTCTGATTGAGGACATCGTGAATGCGTGAGGGGACGTGAAATCATAATATTATATCCAAACTATGAGTCTTTGAAAGTTGCTTACTTGATGTGGTCAGATTGTTCATAGAAGTAAGTAGTAAACCGTTGTCGAAATTCATAAATTGATTGAGAAAAAACGAATTCGGACTACAAACTTAAACTAAGGGAAACACATCAAATATAAGAGGAAAACTACGTAACAACAGCAACACAAAATTAAACTTTAACACACACAGAAACGAACACCTTTTATAGCTGACTATATGCGGTATGGGCTTTGCTCATTGTTGAAGGCCGTACGGTGACCTATAATTGTTAATGTTTGTGTCATTTTGGTATTTTGTGGATAGTTGTCTCATTGGCAATCATACCACATCTTTTTTATACAGTTTAAAAATGGCCATTTTCCTGACTTGGACATTATAAGAAAAAATGGTGGGATGAACCCGTTTTTGTGGCATACCAAACCTCCCGCTTTCACTGAAATTATAAATATATCATTTAAAGACAACATTACATGACAGGACTACAATACAAATAAATGATAGAACATATAGGACAGAGAAACACTCCAATTATAGCTAATAAAAGGTACCAGGTTTAAAAAACACTTATAAATACGTCAGACGCGTCTTTCGTCCACAAAAGGCCCACCAGTGACGCTCAGATGAAAAAAGTTCGAAAGCCAAGACAAGTACATTGAGGACCAAAAGTTCCAAAAAGTTGTGCCTAATACGGCTAGGGTTTCTGCCAGGAATAAGAACATCCTTGTTATTTCGAATAATTCATAATTTTGCAACCAGTGATGTTTTATAAAATGACTATATAATAGATATACATGATAAAAATCGAAGTGGTGACTAACTACAAAATAAAAACGGATACATAAAACTACCTAAACCAGCAAATAAAAATTCACAGGCGAGTTAGCCAAAACCATCAACGCACAAAGTGACGTAATATACGAATTTCTTAAACAATATCCCAAAAAAAGGATAGACAAAATTCAGGATTAAATTTGCAATACTGATATATAACATTTATCAATCACAATGAAAATAACATTTATTAATTAATATCAATTAACAGTAAACTATACCGATTATTTGCCCAAATCCACGAATTTGGACACATATATTTGAAATTTATTGGTTAGACTTTATTCATAAAAAGAAAACATGGTCATTTATTGTTATTTCAAAATTCTATCTCATAATTTTTATTTATGCACACAAATTTGTTTTTTCATAAACAATCTAACCATATTAAGGCAACTTTCAACGACTGATAGCTTGTATATAAAGATAAGATTTCAAGTCCCCTCACGCATTCACGATGTCCTCAATCAGAACCGATCCCCTCACTCATTAAAAAATGAAAATATAAGATTTTTAGATTTATTAAGATGTCTATCAACACCGGACAGTGTACACACCGCCCAAAACGACATGCATACCCATTGACCCAATAAAAAGTAAATTTGAACTTGTAGGTCTGTTAATAGAACCATTTCAAAATCAAAATGTCACTTTTTTAGGCAAGTTCTCGTGCGGCAACTGATTTTGTAGGAGTTCAACTCCACGTACAACAGTAAATGATACATGTATCTCTTCGTTAAAGTATTCACCACAGCATAGCATTCTCCGATTTTCAATATTTTGATCAGTCGAATAAGAAAACTGCGATTTAGAAATGTACGTACCTTTTGAAGCGGTGGCAATTACTCCACTCAAACACAACCGGAAAATCCTCTCACGGTTTTCATTGCAGAACCAAATGTTCTGCGTGTGTAGATTACCAGCCGTGTCAGAAAAAAGTATATGTACATAAGTTGTATAATGATAACTATCCATTTAGTTAAAAAAAACATATGCATATTTTTTTTTATTTGAGGTTTCTTATGACTTTAAGAAAGCGAGATTTTTATTGGATAAGACACTTAATTAAGCATAAGCTGAATTCATTTTAGCCTAAGGTTAAATCATTTTAGCATAAGCTTAATTCATTTTAGCATAAACTAAATTCATTCTAGCATAAGCTAAATTCATTTAAGCATAAGCTGAATTTTAATATTAATGGCCTTGATTTCGCGCCAACATTTGTGTATAAGCTGTGTGTGTGTGTGTGTGTGTGTGTGTGTGTGTGTGTGTGGGGGGGGGGGGGGGGGGCTGTGTGGGTGTGTGTGGGTGGTACACACGCGTTGCATACGTTTGAAGTACGTTGAAATGCAGAGGTATATGCTTTGTGAACGCTTTACCGGCAGGACATTTTTATGCAGCATAAACATTTGGAACAAGTTGTAGCATTTGTTTATCATATTTAACTGTTTGCTACACGCACGTACTATGTACGTTACAAGCGCGTTGCAAAACGCTACAGATACGTTAGGACACGTTTCGGGCGCGTTGTTTACGCTTCAAGATCGTTTTTACTTTGTCTTTTACTTGGACGTTTCGGGAGCGTTGTTTACGCTTCAAGATCGTTTTTACTTTGTCTTTTACTTTGACGTTTGCGGAGCGTGTTTGTAACATACGACTGGCATAGTTTCAGCGATCTGTGAACTTATAAATGCACCCGTGGCGTACTAGTATCAAAAACATATTCTGACAACGAAACTTGTAGTGATATTTTAAGTGGCATATGTCCGTGAATTGACAAGACCAAGTGTAAAAACCCAATAAAGACACGTCACAGACACGCCGAAAGTACGAATAACCGTCCCAGGTACGACCGGGACGCGTAACAAATACGTTGAAGGGACATTTTTCCTTCGTAGCGTGCATTTCAAACGCCATACATACGCAAACATACGTTACTTCAACGCCAAATAATTACTTATTTGCAAACAGTAAATGTATAATAATTACCATATAATTCATATTCTTGTCAAGACCTCAGTGCGGATTACTTGGCTGGTGAAACCATCGCGGACGAATCGGATACCAGCAGGGGCATACGACCGAAGGTACCAGATTTATAATTGATAAACCAGACGGGGTTTCGTCTACATAAGACTCATCAATGATGGTCTGATCAAAAGAGTCAAACAAGTAAAAAGCTAGAAGAGCATTAAGGGCCAACATTTCCAAAAACATTGGGCCAAACACAGCTAAGGCAATATATGCCTGGAATAAAAAAAATCCCAAGTATTCCGAATAGTTCATACTTTTGCAAACAGCTATTTATTTTTTACAAATTACAACATAACTGATACTCATGTCACCACGGATGTGCAAAAATTCATGTCAACACGGAGGTGCAAGGCTTTTTTCAAATGTTTTAATATCTATAGTACTAGAGCACACCCGCGACATCGCGGGCATTCAGAGCGTACTTAAAGTATGTAAAGTGTTGTTGGAAGAATTTTGTAAAATATTGAATGACTGGAGAATTTCAGCAAAAAGTATCATAAGTCATAGGTTATTGGGGACAGGAAAATGCTTTTTTTTTTATCCCTCCTCCTTTATTTCCAATATTCCCATTTTTTGGTTTTCTATCAATGTCAATATGAACATACATTAAGTATGGTATGAACATTCAAGTAAGGAGCCTGTAATTCAGTGTTTGTTGTTTGTTTATGTGTTACATATTTGTTTTTCGTTCATTTTTTTGTACATAAATAAGGCCTAGGTCGTACGGTAACCTTTAGTTGTTAATATCTGTGTCATATTATTGGTCTCTTGTGGAGAGTTGTCTCAACATGGCAATCATACCACATCTTCTTTTTTTTTGTAATCAATGAATTTTGTAAAAGATTTAATGACTGGAGAATTTCAGAAAAGGTATCAAAAGTTCACATGAATATTTTTAGCGCTTATCTGTATATTATGAACATTCATTACTTTATAAATATAGTGTATTTACTTTCAATTCTAAGTTTACTTATCGATCCATAGTGGTCATTGATATAGTATGCAGACCCTCTCTATTTAAAAAACTCTGTGACTGCCGTTGATAGTAAACTTGAAAATGATAGCAGATAGAATTCTGAATATACACTTTATTCTTTGTATATGTATGTTCAAAGTATACAGAAAAACGCAAACCGGAAGTCTAATCTGACTTAAAATTTCGCCCAATGACGGGACAATATCCGGATGTCTTTTTTCTCGTTTTTCTCCAAAAGTAACTCAATCTGAATAATCATATGAATGGATGACAAATGGCACTTTGCACTGTACCTATAGGGCACAGAGGCGGGTTGAATAATTTATTGTTGAAAGAAGAGAAGCGATACCCAAAATGAGGTCTTCTCGTTTGATAATATAAATAATTTGCCAAATTTAAAATTTAAGTATATTTCCACATTTTTTTCATATTATTTAATTCAAGAATGAAATTTGAGCTCTCTTTTGAAACCTTCTAAATAGAATTTCTAACCAGTGATACATGCTGTTTATATTGCCGGATTATTCTACTTTGTCTGATAACCTTACCATCTTTGTTCAAATCATGATTAATGTGCCCCCGTTACACCTAGGCCATGATCGCACTACGATCTCTAAAAAATGAACATTTTGACGATCGACTAGATCACTTTTATGTCGTACTGCGGTCATGGTGAGGATTTCATGATCATAATAGAAGTGAACCAACTTTGAACAGGTTCAAACCAATTTTGTTGCGATCGTGGAAGAAGGTCGTAATATACGCGTAGTGAGAGCACAGTAACGTCGTGGAAAGGTAGCAGAGGTCGCTGTACAATCTTAGCGAGAGCGTAGCGAAAGTGTGAAGTCGGAGAGATTGCGCAACGATTTCACAGCAACGTTTATATTGGCTGACTACGACCATCAAGTACTCATCGCGACCCAACTACCTTAGTATAATTCTAGCATGATCATGCCGTCCTTATCACGATCTTCTGACAACATTCATACTACGACCATTTCGAGTTGTAGTCATGCTCATTGCCATTGTCACATAAAGTATATCAAACCACTTCAGGTTTGCTTGAAAATCTATTGCAATTGAACCATGGAAAAACAATGTCATGTGCATTTAGTAATGCTTCTGCAACAAATAACACAGATACAAAATCTTAACGACCATATTGTTATTGAAGAACGAGGAAGGAGAGTGAAACGAAATTTTAGACGAGGTAGGTTCTGTTGATTCGTTCTTGGTTATCAACCATAAGGAAACGCCAGTTTGGTCATTTTGATCAATTGATGACCGAGTTACGAATCGAGGATAAACATTCCTTCTTTATTTTATAGAATGTCACCAGAGATTGTCGATGAACATCAGAGTTTGTCCAAGAATCAAAAAGACAAATACTGTATTTAGAAGAGCCTTGTCGTCTGGTTTTACCCTCGCCATCACTTTAAAATATCCAGCTACTAGTGACATTACAGTATTGCTTGTTCGGAATAGTATTAGCACATTTTTTTCCTGGATTTGTCGAACAATAGTTGATGAATATAAAGATGATGTGATTTTATGTCAAACTGACCCAAATAATTAGAATGCTATTGCAGAATTTCAGAAGAGATGGAACATTCCACATGCGTGTAGATCATTGGATGGCACGTATGTGGCTTTCAGATGTCCTCCGCAAACAACATCGTGGCTATATTCGTAGTAGAAGCGTTGTAAGATCGTGTTGCAATCGGATACATCTTGGTTTGGTCGTAGTGAAACGTTGATGGGCGTAATAAGAGGTCGTGTCAATCAAAGTGAGGTAGCAGAATTGGCGTTATGAGAACGTTCAATAAACGTAGCTGTATCGTTTTAAAAGCGTTTTGACGACGAGCTAGCATCGTGAAAACAACGAAAATTTATATTTTCATTCTGCTAATCATCATGATCTATTTTAGATCGTGGTGAGCGTCGCGCGATCGTAGTCTAGTGTGAGGAACTTAATAAATGATATTAATATAAAGAATAATTACGAAAACCTTTTGATTTTAACTAACACATTCAAAATTAAAAAAAAATCTTTAGATCCGACACAATTGCCAGTTATAACATTCACTAACAGCGTATTTCAAATGTTTAATTATAGATTGACTATTTTATATTGACAGGTTTTCAGAAGGAGTTGACCTTTCACAATATGCTGGTTCGAATAAAATTACTTTATTGTGTTTCCTGTTGGTTTAGTTTGCAATGTTTTATCGTTCAATACATTTCTTTTTATCTCTTTCATCATTGCATGTTTTTGTTCTGATTATTATTCCACTTTTCATGGAAAGACCTTTTGCTTTTCTTCTTCTGATTTGTTTTCTTCTGCCATCTAAGATGGTTTTTTGTTTTACAACATATCGAAATGATTTTTGGCCAAGGATATCGTATAGAAATTGGATTTAAAAACTCACCGGTGTAACTGATCACTTATTGTTATAGGAGTTATCTCCATCACGTCCACTTTTTTTCTTGTTACCTTTATTTCCCTAAAACCAGTTGATACGGTGCTTTTTGTCCGCAATTTGCTTTTTGTCCGCTTTTGCTTTTTGTCCGATAATTTTGCTTTTTGTCCGACCTTTTTGCTCTTTGTCCGTTGCTTTTTGTCCGTTTTGCTTTTTGTCCGATAATTTTGCTTTTTATCCGAAACTTTTGATTTTTGTCCGTTGCTTTTTGTCCGTTTCGCTTTTTGTCCGATAATTTTGCTTTTTGTCCGAAACTTTTGCTTTTTGTCCGTTGCTCTTTGTCCGTTTTGCTCTTTGTCCGCTGATTTTGCTTTATGTCTGATATAAAAATGTGTATATTTTTGGCAGAATTCATTTTGAACATCAAAACACTATGCCATTTTTTATTATTACAAAAGTTAACATACATTAGTGATAGCTCATATTGTCAACAGAGGCAGAATTTTTTAGTGGTATCGTGCATATTTATGATTTTTTGCGTTTTGTGTTTAATAGTTTATAAGAAGTAATCCAGAGCTCAAATTTCAAATTATGCATATAACATTATTTATTACATATACTAAATGCTATAAAACATGCAATGCTTTAAAAAGAGTTGACCAAACTGTTGCACCACATTGTTTGTCTTTTCTTAAGACTGATTTTATCATGTTTAACTGATGTGAATGGATGACATCTTATGGGAGTTATTTCCTTTTGAAAATTTAACAAAGGTGATATGTTGGATAATTTCATGCATTATAAGTCATAAAGGACTAAAGTATTTTGATATGAAGTACTTGGTTCATTTGAAGGAAATTGAGGTCAAGATCAAATGTCAAGTTCCTCGTTTTTTAAATTTCATTCTATATTATCGAGGTGGAAAGACCTTCAAGTGTTTCCTGAACAATCGGTTTTTAATTTCATGTGAAGTACTTATTTCTCCTACTTGGTAAACCGCATTTTATATTTCTTTTGTTTATTCAAAGTGACAACAAAGGTATTGAAAAGATATCAGCTTATTAATTGGTTTACAAAGTACAGTTTGGTGTGGCTTTTTTGACACCTTCCGGAGATAAATGTAACACGGTTCAAACGCCGACGTTAAGGAGTTCCGTATGCATGGTTCTTTATCCAAATATATCATTTGTTAAATTTTGTATTTATAGAAGTATGTAATCACTTTAAATGAACAATGTTTGAAATACTAAGTGAACACTATGCATGCCACCGAACATATTGGTTGTAGGAATAAAAGTCTAACAGTCAAAGAATAAAGTCTATTGGAGTTTTGTTCATTTGGTATGCTTAACCATCTTTCTAGTATTGCATGTTTTTATACTGCCAAAATCTGCTGCGATATTTTATTGGAATGAAAATGTTTAAGATATTATTTAAATGTATATTTTGATGATGTTATATGTTTTTTACATTATGTGTATATATATGAGATTTTATTTAACTTGTATAGTATCTCATGTTAACTCTTTTGAGAGTGACTCTTTAAAGATTATATTTGAAGTTTTAATATTATGTAATTATGCTATAAGATATAAGACTTAAATAAAATATTGTCTTGTCTATCTATAAATTAAAAAAAATCATTCATGTACAATATATATCAATTAATTTTTAAGCGTTCAATTTCAATAGGGAAATGATATTCGTCAACTCATCAGAAGGTGATGAACACAATTTTGGAACAGCCTGAATTCTTTGATTGGTGTGTGAGTGTTGTTTTTTTTGTTTTTTTTGGGGGGGGGACTCCTCTCTTAGTAAAGAGAAAACCCCGAGCAAAAGTTATTGATTCAGCCACATAAACAATTTGCAGTATCAACTTTATTTTGTTGTAACAGTTATCACAAACCTCATTCCTCATAGATTACAAATAAAACATATAAAATTTAAAAAAAATAATAATAGTTGATATGTTATAAAAATTAATATATATATATTTTGTTGAATAGTGTTAATAATATTGTTTTAATTGACTATTTGTGACTGTATGTTTGATATGAGCGTCACTGATGAGACTTATTTAAACGAAACGCGCGTCTTGCGTACTAAATTATAATCCTGGTACCTTTGATAACTATTTGTGACACCAGCTGTTTGATGATTATTTTTTATTGAAAACAAGTTGTATCAATTTGAATAAAACATTTTCAAGAGACAAATGTGTTTGAACTACTGTATCACTAGTCTGTTAAACCTTCGAGTGAGAGTTCGATTCCCGCACATGGCAGGTATTCACTCACTCACTCATCCTCTTCGTGTCTGTCAGCACATTCAATACAACACTGATTGGTTTTGTCGTACATGTCTTTGTTGGTGATAGTATTGCGCCAGATTATCTTACAGATCTTCTTCAAGCAAGTGTTATGGAATGAGGAAATCTTTTTCATGTCTGATTTGATAATTCTCCAGCATTATGCCCCATTTAGAAGGACTGACTTCATATTGCTGGTGTATATTCTCATCTACGTTTTCTGACTGATTGACCTTTTCTTCCATATGGGTTATAATTGGCAGAATATATTATTTTTCAACTTTGGTTGTATTGCGTTACTGTTGATGTTTATGAGCTTGGTCTTCTTCTCATTTATAGTCAGGTATATACTTTGTGCTTGTCTGGCATAAATACAAAATTAAATCCTGGTATATACGATGAGTTTATTTCATTCAGTCTGGTGGTTTTGTTCTGCAAGTTGTTCCTGTTATTGGAAAGTAGACAGATATCATCAGAAAAATCTAAATTCTCAAGAAAAGAATTCATGGTCAATCTGACGCCTGAGATTTTATTTCCCAATGTTATTCTCAGACACCAATATATTGCTGTAATGAATAAGATAGGAGAAATTATACACACTGTCGAACTCCAGATATTACTTGGAACTATTCTGACTGTTGACCGTTATGTAATACACATCATTATACACACTGTCGAACTCCAGATATTACTTGGAACTATTCTGACTGTTGACCGTTATGTAATACACATCATTCATAGCTGTAATAGAAAACTTGTGTTAAGATGATTATTTTAAATGGTACACCATATGCCCTAAGAATGGCCCATAAGCAACTTCTTTTAATACTGCCGAAGGCTCTTCGAAAGTCAATGAAATTAAGGATTAGTTTGTTTTGCTACTCTATACTTTGCTCTATTATATTTATGATGGTAAAAATATGGTCGATACATCCCCTACCTGTTCTTAACTCTGTTTGCTCTTTTCTCAGAATTTCATATATAGCATAGTCTACTAAATATTCTCAGTAGTATCTTGCTTGGAACTGACAGCAAAGTTCTACCATACCAGTTGTTGCAGTCACTTTGGTATCCTTTCTTGAGTAGTTTTATTATGAGACCCTTTGCTCGATCATTGGGAATAGTGTCATACCTCCAGATAATTCTTAACAGTTCATGAAACATGGTTGTGCTAGTTTCTATGTCTGCTCTCAGCATTTCAGATGTTATTGCATCCAAGCCAAATGATTTCCCGTTCTTCAGTCTGAGTATTTTCTTCCTGATCTCATCCCTTAATACTTCCCCGAAAGCTATGTCTAGTTTCATTCCGAACTGTACTATTACTGAAACTTCTCCCTGGTGTTTCAATGTTTCTTTAAAGTGTTCAGTCCACCTTTCCAGTTGTTGACTTTCTATGGCTAGTACAGTGGAGTTTGTGTGTTTACGACTTACTTCTTTCGTGATTTCATAAACAGTGCTTAGTTCTCCTTTAGAAGATGCTGTCTCTGCTTTAGCAAGTGTCTCTAGGTATATTGCCTTTGCTTTACGTTTTACTTCTTTTGCTTTGACTGAATATTATTTCCTTAGGGTTGCAAGGATTCGTTCCGAATTTGTGCTATTCAGTTTTGTCTTTATGTCTTTTCTCTGTTGAATGCTAATTCATGTGTCATCACTTATCCATTTCTTCCTTTCACGTTTTTGAAGTCCTAGAGTGTTTTTTGATGGTTCCTTAAACAGTTTCAATCCTACTCTATCCCTGTTCTAAGGTTGCTACAGTGATTGGCTCATTGTCTTGTAGGTTTTCTAACACTTGCATATTAAAAAAGAACATATGGTTTGATTGCCAAAGAGACAACTGTTCACAAGAGCTAAAAGTGACACAGACATTAACTACTATAGGTCACCGTACGGCCTTCATCAATGAGCCAAGTCCATACTGCATAGTCAGCTATAAAAGGCCCCGATATGACAATGTAAAATAATTCAAACGAGAAAACTAACGGCCTTATTCATATAAGAAAAATGAACGAAAAACAAATATGTAACACATAAACAAACGAAAACCACTGAATTACAGGCACCTGACTTGTGACAGGCACATACATAAATAAAGCGGCGGGGTTAAACATGTTAGCGAGATCCCAACCCTTCCCCTTACCTGGGACAGTGGTATAACAGTACAACATACGCATTAACTATGAAAATCAGTTGAAAAAGACTGTTTTTGAGCTCGATCTTAAACTTCTTCAGAATTTCGGGTTGTTTTAGTTTGACTATGTCGAATATTTCCATCTTGTTGGTTTTATTCTTTTGCTTCAGGCTTATTTTACCAAAAATCTAGTGATGGTCACTTCCACCGTCGGTTCCCCTCATAGCTCTTACGTCATAAAGAGAGTTCTTCCATCTTCAGTTTATCATCAAATGATGTACTAGTATCTGTCACGACCATTTTGGGAGTTCCAAATGATTTTATTGGGGTTTTTTTGTCGAAAAAATGTACCTCAAATAACAAGGTCGTTATCTCCAATAAAATCTACAAGTAATTTTCCATTTTCGTTTATAGTGACAATACAAGTCCATGTTTGCCCATTACTCTTTCTCTAATTAAGTTAATATTTCCTACTTAAGCATTCCTATCACCTAAGACTATATTGATTTCGTGTCTTGGTGTTTTGCAGAATATACCTTGAAGTTTCTCATAAAAAAAATTGTTTCATCATCTGCATCGTTTGTTGACATGTGCATAACATTGTATCATTGTCATCTTGGCATATTTGGAATGGAATCTTGCAACAATTATTCTCTCATCTACTGGTGACCATCCAATAAGTGCACCTATATTTATTTTTTTGTGATAAAAGAAACCCCTGGCTGATGTGACCTCTAACTGATAATATCTACGTCATTTAAAAAATCAATTAACAACTTTTGTCATTTTGCAATTGTACCACTTACCAAATCTCTTTATCTTGCCAAATACACAAAACTATCCATCACATATCAAAAAGATGAGATTAATACAACTATATGTTACTTTATCACTTTTAACTATAAGCTTACAGATACACAAGGTCATGATTTTTCTCTGACTGTTTACGGCGTCTCCACACTAAATCTATTAGATGTTGGTTGTGTACTGATTGATACTGTGGATTCATTTATTTTCGTGGATTGAGAAAAGCTTACATTTTCGTGGATATTTGGTTTCATGGTTTTGCCGAAGTCTTTACACAAGCCTCCAGAAAATTCGTTATGTTGTACATTTAATGTTGTGAATCACCCGAACCCACGAAATCCACGAAAATTGGTATCCGACGAATAATAATAAAACCACAATAATTAAGTCTTAGATGCATACTTTTTTTTATATTTATTGATTTTTTTATTTGAACTACTAGTAGCTGTCATTAGCTGCGAGTACATTCAGATCGTTTTGATATTGGGATGTACAAGTGCCCGGTCACGACCACATGTTTTGTTAAATATATTTCTATTTGTATCCATCTAATGAGTTTAAAAGCCTTTATCGACAGACTTTTATAGTTTGTTCTTATGTTGTACTGTTTCAAGTATTAATTGTCGCCCTCAACCACTGCTGCACGTAAACATATATCTACGATTTTATATTTTAAACACGCAAATTGCCCGGAAACTTAGCCCATTGGTCGAGTACCGATTTCAACGTGAAGGGGTTAATCAACACATGAACCATGCAGTAATTTCCTTTGATGCAATTTCGTATGTCTCAAACTCAATTTATCCTTACGTAAATTAGCATTCATAGTCTTTTTTTAGAAGATTTTAGAAATTAAGTAAAAACAATCAGGCAAATAGTAATAAAACTAACCGTTCAAATTATAAAATTGTGCCACAGTTAAACATTCTAAAAACTAAAAATGAAACGTGTGTAATGGCGAAACTGAAATCGTCCTTGTATGGAATATTTTGCGTGGTGACTATGTTGAACGCCTCTATCCCATTGAACTACAGATAAAGGATACAACAGATACAGTTAAGTCGGCCTCATATCTTGACTTACATCTAGAAATTGACAATGAGTGTGGTTTGAAAACAAAACTTTACGACAAAAGAGATGATTTCAGCTTTCCAATTGTGAACTTTCTAGTTCTAAGTAGTAGCATTCCAGCAGCACCTCCGTACGGTATATATATTTCCCAATTGATACAATATTCCCGTGCTTGCATTTCCTATCCTGATTTAATTGATAGAGGGTTGTTGCTCACAAGGAAGCTAATAAATCAAGAGTTCCAAATGGTGAAGTTGAAATCGTTTCTTCGTAAATTTTACGGACGCCATCGCGAGTTGGTTGACCGTTATGGAATAATCGTTTCACAAATGATATCGGATATGTTCCTTACGTCGTAATTACAATCCCCTTCCCTATCCTGAATGTGACCAAACGAATTAGACTATTTACCAGATTTGTTAATTTAAAAACAAACACGACGGTTGCCACATGTGGAACAGGGTCTTCTTATCCTTCCGGAGCACCTGAGATCACCCCTGGTTTTTGGTGGGGTTCGTGTTGTTTATTCTTTAGTTTTCTATGTTGTGTCATGTGTATTATTGTTTGTTTGTTTGTCCTTTTCATTTTTACCCATGGCGTTGTCAGTTTATTTCGATTCATGAATTTGACTGTCCCTCTGGTATCTTTTGTCCCTCTTTTAGTTGTTTTCATTCAATGAGCAATTTATAGAATGTTAATATTTACTGTTGTGTTTGGCCTAAACTATCATGGACTTATTCATACAGAGTGTTATACATACTTGTGAAAATTAACTATGAGTATATCTTCAAGGTATCTGCTATTGATGTCAAAAATGTCATTTAATTGTCAGCGTTCTTGTCATAAGCAAGCTTCAAAACATTACAAGATGATCGACAATCAGAGGTGCACAGTCATTTCTCATGTATGACTTTATCATCAAATTTCGCCATAACAATCAGAAATATCAAGCATTTAGTTATGGCAAAAGTGAATGTTCTGGAATAATATTTCAATATGTTATAATTGAGAGATTAAGCTAGATACAAAACAAACTTTAACCACATTTTCTACATAAGACAATTAATCCGCTAAATAGGAATATGACGTTTGTTATCAATTCGTTTGATTAGTTTGAGCTTTTGATTTTGCCGTTTGTTCAGGGACTTTCCGTTTAGAATTTTCCTCGGAGTTCAGTATATTTTTTTAATTTAACATTATATGCCAAAAAAGATCATTTAACATAGCAACGTATAATATTAAACTTGTAACTGATTTCCCAAGAATATTGTTTGTCATATTAATTGGAAGGAAGGTGCATCAGGTAGGAAAATGTATTTCGTTTGTTAAAATAGCGATCAAGATTAAAAAGGGACCAGGTTTAAATTAAAGCAAGACCTAGTTTACCCACATCATATTTTAATGTGTCTGTGTCACGTTTGTACATTTTCTGTTGTTTTTGTTTATAACTTTTAATTTTAATAGTTCTAATTCTACTGCAACAACCTTTTGAGTATTTTTTACAAACACAAATACAAACGCTAAATAGCTTATAAACTAAAACATGGTAAAAGGCACCAAAGGGAAAGCCTGACCTGGACGAGAAATCAGAGCTTCGAAATTTTACAATGGCAAATTTTTAACAAAATAACATCCGTGTTATCATGCTAAATTTATTATACTCTTGGGTACTAACAGTTCATCCCAGTGTAGTAATAACATTCAAGAATCTTATTTCACCATGTTCACAGCACAGTATGAATTTTATAATTTGAATTTTATAATTTGGCACGAGTATGCATAACAAACAACATATGATCTCTAATGAGTGTATTCGTTATAACGACAAAATCAAAATTCAAGCTAGAACGAAAGCAAAACAAAATATCATAAAGCATGAATAGTTTCTCTCCAAACAAAATACTTCATGGCCCAAAACCTGTACAGTTTTTGCATTCGCGCAATTATTATCGATTTGATTTTTAACCACATCCAAATCTTGAATATGTTTAAGACATATATTATTTATTATTTTAAATTTCCAAGGCAACTTTCCTCATCATAAAGACTTTATTTCCGACTAATTTAACAAAACATCGTATGAACTGCAACAGTCTTCATAAACTAAATGTACCTCTGTACTGTTTTAATTTTAAGGGTTTAGTCCATCCTGTTACACATAAGAGAATGCCAGTACCAAGTTAGAAATATGACAGTTTTTTATTCGTGTGAAGTGTTTGGGTTTTTTGATTTTGCGATTTTGTAAGAGAAGTTCCGTTTTGACTCTTTGCTATTTAACTTTTGTTCACAACAAAAATACCCAGTCAACGGGGAATAACTGAAGTTTTAAATAATAATTTTCCGATAAAGGGTAAGTTTATCAAATTTACTTAAATGTTTGTTAATTCGTTAAATTGCCGTGTAGTCATCTTTCAGATATTTGATATATGCAATTTGTAAAGTTGATTAAAAATTAATATTGACACCCAATAATTTGTCATACTCTTTTCATAATATAGTACCTTTAAATCAAAGATTTTAAAATCTAAAGTGGTGTCTTCTTTAACCAACAACTTAGTATTTGCTTTATTCATATGATGAAGACATAAGCATTCAACAGTCTAATTGAAGTCTGAAGCTGGCATGGTAGTAACTGCTAGCAGTCTCTTGTTAATTCATTTGTCATTGTCATTTTTCTAGTGTCTTTTGTTACCTATTCTGACATCGGACTTGGACTTCTGAGTTTTACTGTGCGTATTGTTGTGATCTCCAAACAAAATTAACCCCGCTGCATTTTTGTGCTTATCTCAAGTCAGGAGTCTGGTCCTTGTTAGTCCTGTTTGACTTTTAATTTTAGTTTCTTGACTTTATTTCGAAGTTAAGTATGACGTCCATTGTTACTAGCATACATTTTTGATTGAGGGACATCTGAAGCACGCGTCCGAAAATCTAGCTGCATTGAAAACACATTGATGGCCTTCGGTTGTTGTCTCTCCGACACATTTCCAATGTACATTCCCAATTTTATGTATATGTTTTAGTATGTAAGCTAATGATATTTTACTGCAAGTTTAAAGGGACACTAACTGTCAAATCCATCTCACCGATTTGACTCAAATTCTCATATTTGTTTTATAAGAATGTAAAACATTTATCCAAATTATAATAGTCGAAAATAAACGGTTAACAGGGCATGGGCATGATCATATGTAGCTTTGTTTTGTGTGTATTTTAGTCTAGACGCCGTATCTAATTAACTGTCGTGTTGACCTCCTAAAACCACCGATGCCCATATAAGCGATAAATAACGGTTTAATTGCTTCTTCATGTTTTATACCTAAAATAGCAAAACTTCTGTCCTGCCTATTTTTTTCAAATTTCGTCCTATTTCGAAACACTATTTCAAAATTGGAAAGGAAAACGCGTAAATTGGTTTTACCAGTTATATCTAAGACATACATAGAAATCTTTTGAAATTTCGGTAAAAATTAAGGCCCACATCGCTTTCTGATATTTGTTTTTCAGGAGAAGTGAAGGACGCATTTATATATTAAGTATATAGTTATCAAAGGTACCAGGATTATAATTTATTACGCCAGACGCGCGTTTCGTCTACATAAGACTCATCAGTGACGCTCATATCGAAATAGTTATAAACCAAACAAATACAAAGTTGAAGAGCATTGAGGATCCAAAATTCCAAAAAGTTGTGCCAAATACGGCTAAGGTAATCTATGCCTGGGATAAGAAATCCTTACTTTTTCGAAAAATTCAAAGTTTTGTAAACAGGAAATTTATAAAAATGACCACATAATTGATATTCATGTCAACACCGAAGTGCTGACTACTGGGCTGGTGATACCCTCGGGGACGAAACGTCCACCAGCAGAGGCATCGACCCAGTGGTGTAAATAGTTATCAAAGGTACCAGGATTATAATTTATTACGCCAGACGCGCGTTTCGTCTACATAAGACTCATCAGTGACGCTCATATCGAAATAGTTATAAACCAAACAAATACAAAGTTGAAGAGCATTGAGGATCCAAAATTCCAAAAAGTTGTGCCAAATACGGCTAAGGTAATCTATGCCTGGGATAAGAAATCCTTACTTTTTCGAAAAATTCAAAGTTTTGTAAACAGGAAATTTATAAAAATGACCACATAATTGATATTCATGTCAACACCGAAGTGCTGACTACTGGGCTGGTGATACCCTCGGGGACGAAACGTCCACCAGCAGAGGCATCGACCCAGTGGTGTAAATAGTTATCAAAGGTACCAGGATTATAATTTATTACGCCAGACGCGCGTTTCGTCTACATAAGACTCATCAGTGACGCTCATATCGAAATAGTTATAAACCAAACAAATACAAAGTTGAAGAGCATTGAGGATCCAAAATTCCAAAAAGTTGTGCCAAATACGGCTAAGGTAATCTATGCCTGGGATAAGAAATCCTTACTTTTTCGAAAAATTCAAAGTTTTGTAAACAGGAAATTTATAAAAATGACCACATAATTGATATTCATGTCAACACCGAAGTGCTGACTACTGGGCTGGTGATACCCTCGGGGACGAAACGTCCACCAGCAGAGGCATCGACCCAGTGGTGTAAATAGTTATCAAAGGTACCAGGATTATAATTTATTACGCCAGACGCGCGTTTCGTCTACATAAGACTCATCAGTGACGCTCATATCGAAATAGTTATAAACCAAACAAATACAAAGTTGAAGAGCATTGAGGATCCAAAATTCCAAAAAGTTGTGCCAAATACGGCTAAGGTAATCTATGCCTGGGATAAGAAATCCTTACTTTTTCGAAAAATTCAAAGTTTTGTAAACAGGAAATTTATAAAAATGACCACATAATTGATATTCATGTCAACACCGAAGTGCTGACTACTGGGCTGGTGATACCCTCGGGGACGAAACGTCCACCAGCAGAGGCATCGACCCAGTGGTGTAAATAGTTATCAAAGGTACCAGGATTATAATTTATTACGCCAGACGCGCGTTTCGTCTACATAAGACTCATCAGTGACGCTCATATCGAAATAGTTATAAACCAAACAAATACAAAGTTGAAGAGCATTGAGGATCCAAAATTCCAAAAAGTTGTGCCAAATACGGCTAAGGTAATCTATGCCTGGGATAAGAAATTCTTACTTTTTCGAAAAATTCAAAGTTTTGTAAACAGGAAATTTATAAAAATGACCACATAATTGATATTCATGTCAACACCGAAGTGCTGACTACTGGGCTGGTGATACCCTCGGGGACGAAACGTCCACCAGCAGAGGCATCGACCCAGTGGTGTAAATAGTTATCAAAGGTACCAGGATTATAATTTATTACGCCAGACGCGCGTTTCGTCTACATAAGACTCATCAGTGACGCTCATATCGAAATAGTTATAAACCAAACAAATACAAAGTTGAAGAGCATTGAGGATCCAAAATTCCAAAAAGTTGTGCCAAATACGGCTAAGGTAATCTATGCCTGGGATAAGAAATCCTTACTTTTTCGAAAAATTCAAAGTTTTGTAAACAGGAAATTTATAAAAATGACCACATAATTGATATTCATGTCAACACCGAAGTGCTGACTACTGGGCTGGTGATACCCTCGGGGACGAAACGTCCACCAGCAGAGGCATCGACCCAGTGGTGTAAATAGTTATCAAAGGTACCAGGATTATAATTTATTACGCCAGACGCGCGTTTCGTCTACATAAGACTCATCAGTGACGCTCATATCGAAATAGTTATAAACCAAACAAATACAAAGTTGAAGAGCATTGAGGATCCAAAATTCCAAAAAGTTGTGCCAAATACGGCTAAGGTAATCTATGCCTGGGATAAGAAATCCTTACTTTTTCGAAAAATTCAAAGTTTTGTAAACAGGAAATTTATAAAAATGACCACATAATTGATATTCATGTCAACACCGAAGTGCTGACTACTGGGCTGGTGATACCCTCGGGGACGAAACGTCCACCAGCAGAGGCATCGACCCAGTGGTGTAAATAGTTATCAAAGGTACCAGGATTATAATTTATTACGCCAGACGCGCGTTTCGTCTACATAAGACTCATCAGTGACGCTCATATCGAAATAGTTATAAACCAAACAAATACAAAGTTGAAGAGCATTGAGGATCCAAAATTCCAAAAAGTTGTGCCAAATACGGCTAAGGTAATCTATGCCTGGGATAAGAAATCCTTACTTTTTCGAAAAATTCAAAGTTTTGTAAACAGGAAATTTATAAAAATGACCACATAATTGATATTCATGTCAACACCGAAGTGCTGACTACTGGGCTGGTGATACCCTCGGGGACGAAACGTCCACCAGCAGAGGCATCGACCCAGTGGTGTAAATAGTTATCAAAGGTACCAGGATTATAATTTATTACGCCAGACGCGCGTTTCGTCTACATAAGACTCATCAGTGACGCTCATATCGAAATAGTTATAAACCAAACAAATACAAAGTTGAAGAGCATTGAGGATCCAAAATTCCAAAAAGTTGTGCCAAATACGGCTAAGGTAATCTATGCCTGGGATAAGAAATCCTTACTTTTTCGAAAAATTCAAAGTTTTGTAAACAGGAAATTTATAAAAATGACCACATAATTGATATTCATGTCAACACCGAAGTGCTGACTACTGGGCTGGTGATACCCTCGGGGACGAAACGTCCACCAGCAGAGGCATCGACCCAGTGGTGTAAATAGTTATCAAAGGTACCAGGATTATAATTTATTACGCCAGACGCGCGTTTCGTCTACATAAGACTCATCAGTGACGCTCATATCGAAATAGTTATAAACCAAACAAATACAAAGTTGAAGAGCATTGAGGATCCAAAATTCCAAAAAGTTGTGCCAAATACGGCTAAGGTAATCTATGCCTGGGATAAGAAATCCTTACTTTTTCGAAAAATTCAAAGTTTTGTAAACAGGAAATTTATAAAAATGACCACATAATTGATATTCATGTCAACACCGAAGTGCTGACTACTGGGCTGGTGATACCCTCGGGGACGAAACGTCCACCAGCAGAGGCATCGACCCAGTGGTGTAAATAGTTATCAAAGGTACCAGGATTATAATTTATTACGCCAGACGCGCGTTTCGTCTACATAAGACTCATCAGTGACGCTCATATCGAAATAGTTATAAACCAAACAAATACAAAGTTGAAGAGCATTGAGGATCCAAAATTCCAAAAAGTTGTGCCAAATACGGCTAAGGTAATCTATGCCTGGGATAAGAAATCCTTACTTTTTCGAAAAATTCAAAGTTTTGTAAACAGGAAATTTATAAAAATGACCACATAATTGATATTCATGTCAACACCGAAGTGCTGACTACTGGGCTGGTGATACCCTCGGGGACGAAACGTCCACCAGCAGAGGCATCGACCCAGTGGTGTAAATAGTTATCAAAGGTACCAGGATTATAATTTATTACGCCAGACGCGCGTTTCGTCTACATAAGACTCATCAGTGACGCTCATATCGAAATAGTTATAAACCAAACAAATACAAAGTTGAAGAGCATTGAGGATCCAAAATTCCAAAAAGTTGTGCCAAATACGGCTAAGGTAATCTATGCCTGGGATAAGAAATCCTTACTTTTTCGAAAAATTCAAAGTTTTGTAAACAGGAAATTTATAAAAATGACCACATAATTGATATTCATGTCAACACCGAAGTGCTGACTACTGGGCTGGTGATACCCTCGGGGACGAAACGTCCACCAGCAGAGGCATCGACCCAGTGGTGTAAATAGTTATCAAAGGTACCAGGATTATAATTTATTACGCCAGACGCGCGTTTCGTCTACATAAGACTCATCAGTGACGCTCATATCGAAATAGTTATAAACCAAACAAATACAAAGTTGAAGAGCATTGAGGATCCAAAATTCCAAAAAGTTGTGCCAAATACGGCTAAGGTAATCTATGCCTGGGATAAGAAATTCTTACTTTTTCGAAAAATTCAAAGTTTTGTAAACAGGAAATTTATAAAAATGACCACATAATTGATATTCATGTCAACACCGAAGTGCTGACTACTGGGCTGGTGATACCCTCGGGGACGAAACGTCCACCAGCAGAGGCATCGACCCAGTGGTGTAAATAGTTATCAAAGGTACCAGGATTATAATTTATTACGCCAGACGCGCGTTTCGTCTACATAAGACTCATCAGTGACGCTCATATCGAAATAGTTATAAACCAAACAAATACAAAGTTGAAGAGCATTGAGGATCCAAAATTCCAAAAAGTTGTGCCAAATACGGCTAAGGTAATCTATGCCTGGGATAAGAAATCCTTACTTTTTCGAAAAATTCAAAGTTTTGTAAACAGGAAATTTATAAAAATGACCACATAATTGATATTCATGTCAACACCGAAGTGCTGACTACTGGGCTGGTGATACCCTCGGGGACGAAACGTCCACCAGCAGAGGCATCGACCCAGTGGTGTAAATAGTTATCAAAGGTACCAGGATTATAATTTATTACGCCAGACGCGCGTTTCGTCTACATAAGACTCATCAGTGACGCTCATATCGAAATAGTTATAAACCAAACAAATACAAAGTTGAAGAGCATTGAGGATCCAAAATTCCAAAAAGTTGTGCCAAATACGGCTAAGGTAATCTATGCCTGGGATAAGAAATCCTTACTTTTTCGAAAAATTCAAAGTTTTGTAAACAGGAAATTTATAAAAATGACCACATAATTGATATTCATGTCAACACCGAAGTGCTGACTACTGGGCTGGTGATACCCTCGGGGACGAAACGTCCACCAGCAGAGGCATCGACCCAGTGGTGTAAATAGTTATCAAAGGTACCAGGATTATAATTTATTACGCCAGACGCGCGTTTCGTCTACATAAGACTCATCAGTGACGCTCATATCGAAATAGTTATAAACCAAACAAATACAAAGTTGAAGAGCATTGAGGATCCAAAATTCCAAAAAGTTGTGCCAAATACGGCTAAGGTAATCTATGCCTGGGATAAGAAATCCTTACTTTTTCGAAAAATTCAAAGTTTTGTAAACAGGAAATTTATAAAAATGACCACATAATTGATATTCATGTCAACACCGAAGTGCTGACTACTGGGCTGGTGATACCCTCGGGGACGAAACGTCCACCAGCAGAGGCATCGACCCAGTGGTGTAAATAGTTATCAAAGGTACCAGGATTATAATTTATTACGCCAGACGCGCGTTTCGTCTACATAAGACTCATCAGTGACGCTCATATCGAAATAGTTATAAACCAAACAAATACAAAGTTGAAGAGCATTGAGGATCCAAAATTCCAAAAAGTTGTGCCAAATACGGCTAAGGTAATCTATGCCTGGGATAAGAAATCCTTACTTTTTCGAAAAATTCAAAGTTTTGTAAACAGGAAATTTATAAAAATGACCACATAATTGATATTCATGTCAACACCGAAGTGCTGACTACTGGGCTGGTGATACCCTCGGGGACGAAACGTCCACCAGCAGAGGCATCGACCCAGTGGTGTAAATAGTTATCAAAGGTACCAGGATTATAATTTATTACGCCAGACGCGCGTTTCGTCTACATAAGACTCATCAGTGACGCTCATATCGAAATAGTTATAAACCAAACAAATACAAAGTTGAAGAGCATTGAGGATCCAAAATTCCAAAAAGTTGTGCCAAATACGGCTAAGGTAATCTATGCCTGGGATAAGAAATCCTTACTTTTTCGAAAAATTCAAAGTTTTGTAAACAGGAAATTTATAAAAATGACCACATAATTGATATTCATGTCAACACCGAAGTGCTGACTACTGGGCTGGTGATACCCTCGGGGACGAAACGTCCACCAGCAGAGGCATCGACCCAGTGGTGTAAATAGTTATCAAAGGTACCAGGATTATAATTTATTACGCCAGACGCGCGTTTCGTCTACATAAGACTCATCAGTGACGCTCATATCGAAATAGTTATAAACCAAACAAATACAAAGTTGAAGAGCATTGAGGATCCAAAATTCCAAAAAGTTGTGCCAAATACGGCTAAGGTAATCTATGCCTGGGATAAGAAATCCTTACTTTTTCGAAAAATTCAAAGTTTTGTAAACAGGAAATTTATAAAAATGACCACATAATTGATATTCATGTCAACACCGAAGTGCTGACTACTGGGCTGGTGATACCCTCGGGGACGAAACGTCCACCAGCAGAGGCATCGACCCAGTGGTGTAAATAGTTATCAAAGGTACCAGGATTATAATTTATTACGCCAGACGCGCGTTTCGTCTACATAAGACTCATCAGTGACGCTCATATCGAAATAGTTATAAACCAAACAAATACAAAGTTGAAGAGCATTGAGGATCCAAAATTCCAAAAAGTTGTGCCAAATACGGCTAAGGTAATCTATGCCTGGGATAAGAAATCCTTACTTTTTCGAAAAATTCAAAGTTTTGTAAACAGGAAATTTATAAAAATGACCACATAATTGATATTCATGTCAACACCGAAGTGCTGACTACTGGGCTGGTGATACCCTCGGGGACGAAACGTCCACCAGCAGAGGCATCGACCCAGTGGTGTAAATAGTTATCAAAGGTACCAGGATTATAATTTATTACGCCAGACGCGCGTTTCGTCTACATAAGACTCATCAGTGACGCTCATATCGAAATAGTTATAAACCAAACAAATACAAAGTTGAAGAGCATTGAGGATCCAAAATTCCAAAAAGTTGTGCCAAATACGGCTAAGGTAATCTATGCCTGGGATAAGAAATCCTTACTTTTTCGAAAAATTCAAAGTTTTGTAAACAGGAAATTTATAAAAATGACCACATAATTGATATTCATGTCAACACCGAAGTGCTGACTACTGGGCTGGTGATACCCTCGGGGACGAAACGTCCACCAGCAGAGGCATCGACCCAGTGGTGTAAATAGTTATCAAAGGTACCAGGATTATAATTTATTACGCCAGACGCGCGTTTCGTCTACATAAGACTCATCAGTGACGCTCATATCGAAATAGTTATAAACCAAACAAATACAAAGTTGAAGAGCATTGAGGATCCAAAATTCCAAAAAGTTGTGCCAAATACGGCTAAGGTAATCTATGCCTGGGATAAGAAATCCTTACTTTTTCGAAAAATTCAAAGTTTTGTAAACAGGAAATTTATAAAAATGACCACATAATTGATATTCATGTCAACACCGAAGTGCTGACTACTGGGCTGGTGATACCCTCGGGGACGAAACGTCCACCAGCAGAGGCATCGACCCAGTGGTGTAAATAGTTATCAAAGGTACCAGGATTATAATTTATTACGCCAGACGCGCGTTTCGTCTACATAAGACTCATCAGTGACGCTCATATCGAAATAGTTATAAACCAAACAAATACAAAGTTGAAGAGCATTGAGGATCCAAAATTCCAAAAAGTTGTGCCAAATACGGCTAAGGTAATCTATGCCTGGGATAAGAAATCCTTACTTTTTCGAAAAATTCAAAGTTTTGTAAACAGGAAATTTATAAAAATGACCACATAATTGATATTCATGTCAACACCGAAGTGCTGACTACTGGGCTGGTGATACCCTCGGGGACGAAACGTCCACCAGCAGAGGCATCGACCCAGTGGTGTAAATAGTTATCAAAGGTACCAGGATTATAATTTATTACGCCAGACGCGCGTTTCGTCTACATAAGACTCATCAGTGACGCTCATATCGAAATAGTTATAAACCAAACAAATACAAAGTTGAAGAGCATTGAGGATCCAAAATTCCAAAAAGTTGTGCCAAATACGGCTAAGGTAATCTATGCCTGGGATAAGAAATCCTTACTTTTTCGAAAAATTCAAAGTTTTGTAAACAGGAAATTTATAAAAATGACCACATAATTGATATTCATGTCAACACCGAAGTGCTGACTACTGGGCTGGTGATACCCTCGGGGACGAAACGTCCACCAGCAGAGGCATCGACCCAGTGGTGTAAATAGTTATCAAAGGTACCAGGATTATAATTTATTACGCCAGACGCGCGTTTCGTCTACATAAGACTCATCAGTGACGCTCATATCGAAATAGTTATAAACCAAACAAATACAAAGTTGAAGAGCATTGAGGATCCAAAATTCCAAAAAGTTGTGCCAAATACGGCTAAGGTAATCTATGCCTGGGATAAGAAATCCTTACTTTTTCGAAAAATTCAAAGTTTTGTAAACAGGAAATTTATAAAAATGACCACATAATTGATATTCATGTCAACACCGAAGTGCTGACTACTGGGCTGGTGATACCCTCGGGGACGAAACGTCCACCAGCAGAGGCATCGACCCAGTGGTGTAAATAGTTATCAAAGGTACCAGGATTATAATTTATTACGCCAGACGCGCGTTTCGTCTACATAAGACTCATCAGTGACGCTCATATCGAAATAGTTATAAACCAAACAAATACAAAGTTGAAGAGCATTGAGGATCCAAAATTCCAAAAAGTTGTGCCAAATACGGCTAAGGTAATCTATGCCTGGGATAAGAAATCCTTACTTTTTCGAAAAATTCAAAGTTTTGTAAACAGGAAATTTATAAAAATGACCACATAATTGATATTCATGTCAACACCGAAGTGCTGACTACTGGGCTGGTGATACCCTCGGGGACGAAACGTCCACCAGCAGAGGCATCGACCCAGTGGTGTAAATAGTTATCAAAGGTACCAGGATTATAATTTATTACGCCAGACGCGCGTTTCGTCTACATAAGACTCATCAGTGACGCTCATATCGAAATAGTTATAAACCAAACAAATACAAAGTTGAAGAGCATTGAGGATCCAAAATTCCAAAAAGTTGTGCCAAATACGGCTAAGGTAATCTATGCCTGGGATAAGAAATCCTTACTTTTTCGAAAAATTCAAAGTTTTGTAAACAGGAAATTTATAAAAATGACCACATAATTGATATTCATGTCAACACCGAAGTGCTGACTACTGGGCTGGTGATACCCTCGGGGACGAAACGTCCACCAGCAGAGGCATCGACCCAGTGGTGTAAATAGTTATCAAAGGTACCAGGATTATAATTTATTACGCCAGACGCGCGTTTCGTCTACATAAGACTCATCAGTGACGCTCATATCGAAATAGTTATAAACCAAACAAATACAAAGTTGAAGAGCATTGAGGATCCAAAATTCCAAAAAGTTGTGCCAAATACGGCTAAGGTAATCTATGCCTGGGATAAGAAATCCTTACTTTTTCGAAAAATTCAAAGTTTTGTAAACAGGAAATTTATAAAAATGACCACATAATTGATATTCATGTCAACACCGAAGTGCTGACTACTGGGCTGGTGATACCCTCGGGGACGAAACGTCCACCAGCAGAGGCATCGACCCAGTGGTGTAAATAGTTATCAAAGGTACCAGGATTATAATTTATTACGCCAGACGCGCGTTTCGTCTACATAAGACTCATCAGTGACGCTCATATCGAAATAGTTATAAACCAAACAAATACAAAGTTGAAGAGCATTGAGGATCCAAAATTCCAAAAAGTTGTGCCAAATACGGCTAAGGTAATCTATGCCTGGGATAAGAAATCCTTACTTTTTCGAAAAATTCAAAGTTTTGTAAACAGGAAATTTATAAAAATGACCACATAATTGATATTCATGTCAACACCGAAGTGCTGACTACTGGGCTGGTGATACCCTCGGGGACGAAACGTCCACCAGCAGAGGCATCGGCCCAGTGGTGTAAATAGTTATCAAAGGTACCAGGATTATAATTTATTACGCCAGACGCGCGTTTCGTCTACATAAGACTCATCAGTGACGCTCATATCGAAATAGTTATAAACCAAACAAATACAAAGTTGAAGAGCATTGAGGATCCAAAATTCCAAAAAGTTGTGCCAAATACGGCTAAGGTAATCTATGCCTGGGATAAGAAATCCTTACTTTTTCGAAAAATTCAAAGTTTTGTAAACAGGAAATTTATAAAAAAATGACCACATAATTGATATTCATGTCAACACCGAAGTGCTGACTACTGGGCTGGTGATACCCTCGGGGACGAAACGTCCACCAGCAGAGGCATCGACCCAGTGGTGTAAATAGTTATCAAAGGTACCAGGATTATAATTTATTACGCCAGACGCGCGTTTCGTCTACATAAGACTCATCAGTGACGCTCATATCGAAATAGTTATAAACCAAACAAATACAAAGTTGAAGAGCATTGAGGATCCAAAATTCCAAAAAGTTGTGCCAAATACGGCTAAGGTAATCTATGCCTGGGATAAGAAATCCTTACTTTTTCGAAAAATTCAAAGTTTTGTAAACAGGAAATTTATAAAAATGACCACATAATTGATATTCATGTCAACACCGAAGTGCTGACTACTGGGCTGGTGATACCCTCGGGGACGAAACGTCCACCAGCAGAGGCATCGACCCAGTGGTGTAAATAGTTATCAAAGGTACCAGGATTATAATTTATTACGCCAGACGCGCGTTTCGTCTACATAAGACTCATCAGTGACGCTCATATCGAAATAGTTATAAACCAAACAAATACAAAGTTGAAGAGCATTGAGGATCCAAAATTCCAAAAAGTTGTGCCAAATACGGCTAAGGTAATCTATGCCTGGGATAAGAAATCCTTACTTTTTCGAAAAATTCAAAGTTTTGTAAACAGGAAATTTATAAAAATGACCACATAATTGATATTCATGTCAACACCGAAGTGCTGACTACTGGGCTGGTGATACCCTCGGGGACGAAACGTCCACCAGCAGAGGCATCGACCCAGTGGTGTAAATAGTTATCAAAGGTACCAGGATTATAATTTATTACGCCAGACGCGCGTTTCGTCTACATAAGACTCATCAGTGACGCTCATATCGAAATAGTTATAAACCAAACAAATACAAAGTTGAAGAGCATTGAGGATCCAAAATTCCAAAAAGTTGTGCCAAATACGGCTAAGGTAATCTATGCCTGGGATAAGAAATCCTTACTTTTTCGAAAAATTCAAAGTTTTGTAAACAGGAAATTTATAAAAAATGACCACATAATTGATATTCATGTCAACACCGAAGTGCTGACTACTGGGCTGGTGATACCCTCGGGGACGAAACGTCCACCAGCAGAGGCATCGACCCAGTGGTGTAAATAGTTATCAAAGGTACCAGGATTATAATTTATTACGCCAGACGCGCGTTTCGTCTACATAAGACTCATCAGTGACGCTCATATCGAAATAGTTATAAACCAAACAAATACAAAGTTGAAGAGCATTGAGGATCCAAAATTCCAAAAAGTTGTGCCAAATACGGCTAAGGTAATCTATGCCTGGGATAAGAAATCCTTACTTTTTCGAAAAATTCAAAGTTTTGTAAACAGGAAATTTATAAAAATGACCACATAATTGATATTCATGTCAACACCGAAGTGCTGACTACTGGGCTGGTGATACCCTCGGGGACGAAACGTCCACCAGCAGAGGCATCGACCCAGTGGTGTAAATAGTTATCAAAGGTACCAGGATTATAATTTATTACGCCAGACGCGCGTTTCGTCTACATAAGACTCATCAGTGACGCTCATATCGAAATAGTTATAAACCAAACAAATACAAAGTTGAAGAGCATTGAGGATCCAAAATTCCAAAAAGTTGTGCCAAATACGGCTAAGGTAATCTATGCCTGGGATAAGAAATCCTTACTTTTTCGAAAAATTCAAAGTTTTGTAAACAGGAAATTTATAAAAATGACCACATAATTGATATTCATGTCAACACCGAAGTGCTGACTACTGGGCTGGTGATACCCTCGGGGACGAAACGTCCACCAGCAGAGGCATCGACCCAGTGGTGTAAATAGTTATCAAAGGTACCAGGATTATAATTTATTACGCCAGACGCGCGTTTCGTCTACATAAGACTCATCAGTGACGCTCATATCGAAATAGTTATAAACCAAACAAATACAAAGTTGAAGAGCATTGAGGATCCAAAATTCCAAAAAGTTGTGCCAAATACGGCTAAGGTAATCTATGCCTGGGATAAGAAATCCTTACTTTTTCGAAAAATTCAAAGTTTTGTAAACAGGAAATTTATAAAAATGACCACATAATTGATATTCATGTCAACACCGAAGTGCTGACTACTGGGCTGGTGATACCCTCGGGGACGAAACGTCCACCAGCAGAGGCATCGACCCAGTGGTGTAAATAGTTATCAAAGGTACCAGGATTATAATTTATTACGCCAGACGCGCGTTTCGTCTACATAAGACTCATCAGTGACGCTCATATCGAAATAGTTATAAACCAAACAAATACAAAGTTGAAGAGCATTGAGGATCCAAAATTCCAAAAAGTTGTGCCAAATACGGCTAAGGTAATCTATGCCTGGGATAAGAAATCCTTACTTTTTCGAAAAATTCAAAGTTTTGTAAACAGGAAATTTATAAAAATGACCACATAATTGATATTCATGTCAACACCGAAGTGCTGACTACTGGGCTGGTGATACCCTCGGGGACGAAACGTCCACCAGCAGAGGCATCGACCCAGTGGTGTAAATAGTTATCAAAGGTACCAGGATTATAATTTATTACGCCAGACGCGCGTTTCGTCTACATAAGACTCATCAGTGACGCTCATATCGAAATAGTTATAAACCAAACAAATACAAAGTTGAAGAGCATTGAGGATCCAAAATTCCAAAAAGTTGTGCCAAATACGGCTAAGGTAATCTATGCCTGGGATAAGAAATCCTTACTTTTTCGAAAAATTCAAAGTTTTGTAAACAGGAAATTTATAAAAATGACCACATAATTGATATTCATGTCAACACCGAAGTGCTGACTACTGGGCTGGTGATACCCTCGGGGACGAAACGTCCACCAGCAGAGGCATCGACCCAGTGGTGTAAATAGTTATCAAAGGTACCAGGATTATAATTTATTACGCCAGACGCGCGTTTCGTCTACATAAGACTCATCAGTGACGCTCATATCGAAATAGTTATAAACCAAACAAATACAAAGTTGAAGAGCATTGAGGATCCAAAATTCCAAAAAGTTGTGCCAAATACGGCTAAGGTAATCTATGCCTGGGATAAGAAATCCTTACTTTTTCGAAAAATTCAAAGTTTTGTAAACAGGAAATTTATAAAAATGACCACATAATTGATATTCATGTCAACACCGAAGTGCTGACTACTGGGCTGGTGATACCCTCGGGGACGAAACGTCCACCAGCAGAGGCATCGACCCAGTGGTGTAAATAGTTATCAAAGGTACCAGGATTATAATTTATTACGCCAGACGCGCGTTTCGTCTACATAAGACTCATCAGTGACGCTCATATCGAAATAGTTATAAACCAAACAAATACAAAGTTGAAGAGCATTGAGGATCCAAAATTCCAAAAAGTTGTGCCAAATACGGCTAAGGTAATCTATGCCTGGGATAAGAAATCCTTACTTTTTCGAAAAATTCAAAGTTTTGTAAACAGGAAATTTATAAAAATGACCACATAATTGATATTCATGTCAACACCGAAGTGCTGACTACTGGGCTGGTGATACCCTCGGGGACGAAACGTCCACCAGCAGAGGCATCGACCCAGTGGTGTAAATAGTTATCAAAGGTACCAGGATTATAATTTATTACGCCAGACGCGCGTTTCGTCTACATAAGACTCATCAGTGACGCTCATATCGAAATAGTTATAAACCAAACAAATACAAAGTTGAAGAGCATTGAGGATCCAAAATTCCAAAAAGTTGTGCCAAATACGGCTAAGGTAATCTATGCCTGGGATAAGAAATCCTTACTTTTTCGAAAAATTCAAAGTTTTGTAAACAGGAAATTTATAAAAATGACCACATAATTGATATTCATGTCAACACCGAAGTGCTGACTACTGGGCTGGTGATACCCTCGGGGACGAAACGTCCACCAGCAGAGGCATCGACCCAGTGGTGTAAATAGTTATCAAAGGTACCAGGATTATAATTTATTACGCCAGACGCGCGTTTCGTCTACATAAGACTCATCAGTGACGCTCATATCGAAATAGTTATAAACCAAACAAATACAAAGTTGAAGAGCATTGAGGATCCAAAATTCCAAAAAGTTGTGCCAAATACGGCTAAGGTAATCTATGCCTGGGATAAGAAATCCTTACTTTTTCGAAAAATTCAAAGTTTTGTAAACAGGAAATTTATAAAAATGACCACATAATTGATATTCATGTCAACACCGAAGTGCTGACTACTGGGCTGGTGATACCCTCGGGGACGAAACGTCCACCAGCAGAGGCATCGACCCAGTGGTGTAAATAGTTATCAAAGGTACCAGGATTATAATTTATTACGCCAGACGCGCGTTTCGTCTACATAAGACTCATCAGTGACGCTCATATCGAAATAGTTATAAACCAAACAAATACAAAGTTGAAGAGCATTGAGGATCCAAAATTCCAAAAAGTTGTGCCAAATACGGCTAAGGTAATCTATGCCTGGGATAAGAAATCCTTACTTTTTCGAAAAATTCAAAGTTTTGTAAACAGGAAATTTATAAAAATGACCACATAATTGATATTCATGTCAACACCGAAGTGCTGACTACTGGGCTGGTGATACCCTCGGGGACGAAACGTCCACCAGCAGAGGCATCGACCCAGTGGTGTAAATAGTTATCAAAGGTACCAGGATTATAATTTATTACGCCAGACGCGCGTTTCGTCTACATAAGACTCATCAGTGACGCTCATATCGAAATAGTTATAAACCAAACAAATACAAAGTTGAAGAGCATTGAGGATCCAAAATTCCAAAAAGTTGTGCCAAATACGGCTAAGGTAATCTATGCCTGGGATAAGAAATCCTTACTTTTTCGAAAAATTCAAAGTTTTGTAAACAGGAAATTTATAAAAATGACCACATAATTGATATTCATGTCAACACCGAAGTGCTGACTACTGGGCTGGTGATACCCTCGGGGACGAAACGTCCACCAGCAGAGGCATCGACCCAGTGGTGTAAATAGTTATCAAAGGTACCAGGATTATAATTTATTACGCCAGACGCGCGTTTCGTCTACATAAGACTCATCAGTGACGCTCATATCGAAATAGTTATAAACCAATCAAATACAAAGTTGAAGAGCATTGAGGATCCAAAATTCCAAAAAGTTGTGCCAAATACGGCTAAGGTAATCTATGCCTGGGATAAGAAATCCTTACTTTTTCGAAAAATTCAAAGTTTTGTAAACAGGAAATTTATAAAAATGACCACATAATTGATATTCATGTCAACACCGAAGTGCTGACTACTGGGCTGGTGATACCCTCGGGGACGAAACGTCCACCAGCAGAGGCATCGACCCAGTGGTGTAAATAGTTATCAAAGGTACCAGGATTATAATTTATTACGCCAGACGCGCGTTTCGTCTACATAAGACTCATCAGTGACGCTCATATCGAAATAGTTATAAACCAAACAAATACAAAGTTGAAGAGCATTGAGGATCCAAAATTCCAAAAAGTTGTGCCAAATACGGCTAAGGTAATCTATGCCTGGGATAAGAAATCCTTACTTTTTCGAAAAATTCAAAGTTTTGTAAACAGGAAATTTATAAAAATGACCACATAATTGATATTCATGTCAACACCGAAGTGCTGACTACTGGGCTGGTGATACCCTCGGGGACGAAACGTCCACCAGCAGAGGCATCGACCCAGTGGTGTAAATAGTTATCAAAGGTACCAGGATTATAATTTATTACGCCAGACGCGCGTTTCGTCTACATAAGACTCATCAGTGACGCTCATATCGAAATAGTTATAAACCAAACAAATACAAAGTTGAAGAGCATTGAGGATCCAAAATTCCAAAAAGTTGTGCCAAATACGGCTAAGGTAATCTATGCCTGGGATAAGAAATCCTTACTTTTTCGAAAAATTCAAAGTTTTGTAAACAGGAAATTTATAAAAATGACCACATAATTGATATTCATGTCAACACCGAAGTGCTGACTACTGGGCTGGTGATACCCTCGGGGACGAAACGTCCACCAGCAGAGGCATCGACCCAGTGGTGTAAATAGTTATCAAAGGTACCAGGATTATAATTTATTACGCCAGACGCGCGTTTCGTCTACATAAGACTCATCAGTGACGCTCATATCGAAATAGTTATAAACCAAACAAATACAAAGTTGAAGAGCATTGAGGATCCAAAATTCCAAAAAGTTGTGCCAAATACGGCTAAGGTAATCTATGCCTGGGATAAGAAATCCTTACTTTTTCGAAAAATTCAAAGTTTTGTAAACAGGAAATTTATAAAAATGACCACATAATTGATATTCATGTCAACACTAAAGTGCTGACTACTGGGCTGGTGATACCCTCGGGGACGAAACGTCCACCAGCAGAGGCATCGACCCAGTGGTGTAAATAGTTATCAAAGGTACCAGGATTATAATTTATTACGCCAGACGCGCGTTTCGTCTACATAAGACTCATCAGTGACGCTCATATCGAAATAGTTATAAACCAAACAAATACAAAGTTGAAGAGCATTGAGGATCCAAAATTCCAAAAAGTTGTGCCAAATACGGCTAAGGTAATCTATGCCTGGGATAAGAAATCCTTACTTTTTCGAAAAATTCAAAGTTTTGTAAACAGGAAATTTATAAAAATGACCACATAATTGATATTCATGTCAACACCGAAGTGCTGACTACTGGGCTGGTGATACCCTCGGGGACGAAACGTCCACCAGCAGAGGCATCGACCCAGTGGTGTAAATAGTTATCAAAGGTACCAGGATTATAATTTATTACGCCAGACGCGCGTTTCGTCTACATAAGACTCATCAGTGACGCTCATATCGAAATAGTTATAAACCAAACAAATACAAAGTTGAAGAGCATTGAGGATCCAAAATTCCAAAAAGTTGTGCCAAATACGGCTAAGGTAATCTATGCCTGGGATAAGAAATCCTTACTTTTTCGAAAAATTCAAAGTTTTGTAAACAGGAAATTTATAAAAATGACCACATAATTGATATTCATGTCAACACCGAAGTGCTGACTACTGGGCTGGTGATACCCTCGGGGACGAAACGTCCACCAGCAGAGGCATCGACCCAGTGGTGTAAATAGTTATCAAAGGTACCAGGATTATAATTTATTACGCCAGACGCGCGTTTCGTCTACATAAGACTCATCAGTGACGCTCATATCGAAATAGTTATAAACCAAACAAATACAAAGTTGAAGAGCATTGAGGATCCAAAATTCCAAAAAGTTGTGCCAAATACGTCTAAGGTAATCTATGCCTGGGATAAGAAATCCTTACTTTTTCGAAAAATTCAAAGTTTTGTAAACAGGAAATTTATAAAAATGACCACATAATTGATATTCATGTCAACACCGAAGTGCTGACTACTGGGCTGGTGATACCCTCGGGGACGAAACGTCCACCAGCAGAGGCATCGACCCAGTGGTGTAAATAGTTATCAAAGGTACCAGGATTATAATTTATTACGCCAGACGCGCGTTTCGTCTACATAAGACTCATCAGTGACGCTCATATCGAAATAGTTATAAACCAAACAAATACAAAGTTGAAGAGCATTGAGGATCCAAAATTCCAAAAAGTTGTGCCAAATACGGCTAAGGTAATCTATGCCTGGGATAAGAAATCCTTACTTTTTCGAAAAATTCAAAGTTTTGTAAACAGGAAATTTATAAAAATTACCACATAATTGATATTCATGTCAACACCGAAGTGCTGACTACTGGGCTGGTGATACCCTCGGGGACGAAACGTCCACCAGCAGAGGCATCGACCCAGTGGTGTAAATAGTTATCAAAGGTACCAGGATTATAATTTATTACGCCAGACGCGCGTTTCGTCTACATAAGACTCATCAGTGACGCTCATATCGAAATAGTTATAAACCAAACAAATACAAAGTTGAAGAGCATTGAGGATCCAAAATTCCAAAAAGTTGTGCCAAATACGGCTAAGGTAATCTATGCCTGGGATAAGAAATCCTTACTTTTTCGAAAAATTCAAAGTTTTGTAAACAGGAAATTTATAAAAATGACCACATAATTGATATTCATGTCAACACCGAAGTGCTGACTACTGGGCTGGTGATACCCTCGGGGACGAAACGTCCACCAGCAGAGGCATCGACCCAGTGGTGTAAATAGTTATCAAAGGTACCAGGATTATAATTTATTACGCCAGACGCGCGTTTCGTCTACATAAGACTCATCAGTGACGCTCATATCGAAATAGTTATAAACCAAACAAATACAAAGTTGAAGAGCATTGAGGATCCAAAATTCCAAAAAGTTGTGCCAAATACGGCTAAGGTAATCTATGCCTGGGATAAGAAATCCTTACTTTTTCGAAAAATTCAAAGTTTTGTAAACAGGAAATTTATAAAAATGACCACATAATTGATATTCATGTCAACACCGAAGTGCTGACTACTGGGCTGGTGATACCCTCGGGGACGAAACGTCCACCAGCAGAGGCATCGACCCAGTGGTGTAAATAGTTATCAAAGGTACCAGGATTATAATTTATTACGCCAGACGCGCGTTTCGTCTACATAAGACTCATCAGTGACGCTCATATCGAAATAGTTATAAACCAAACAAATACAAAGTTGAAGAGCATTGAGGATCCAAAATTCCAAAAAGTTGTGCCAAATACGGCTAAGGTAATCTATGCCTGGGATAAGAAATCCTTACTTTTTCGAAAAATTCAAAGTTTTGTAAACAGGAAATTTATAAAAATGACCACATAATTGATATTCATGTCAACACCGAAGTGCTGACTACTGGGCTGGTGATACCCTCGGGGACGAAACGTCCACCAGCAGAGGCATCGACCCAGTGGTGTAAATAGTTATCAAAGGTACCAGGATTATAATTTATTACGCCAGACGCGCGTTTCGTCTACATAAGACTCATCAGTGACGCTCATATCGAAATAGTTATAAACCAAACAAATACAAAGTTGAAGAGCATTGAGGATCCAAAATTCCAAAAAGTTGTGTAAGTGTGTTCGCTGAAAACATGTGAACAAAAAAAATGTAACTTTTCATATGATAAAAGTGCTTGTTAGCGTCGGTGTATAATCAAACTTATCCTTTTCCAAAGGCCTGTTTACTATGTTATGGGAATTTACAAATATAAATGAATGATGTCTTATCTTCTTTATTTATTGAAATATTTGTAATAAAAGTTATATTTACATCTTTAATACTATTTATCTTTTCTGCATATTAATATTAAAAACAAATGGAAAAAATCATGTACATTCAAAAACGTATGCTCTTCAAATACTCATATTTAGAAGAGTTGCACGTAGTTCTCACCATTGCTGTCTTAGTGTTGTATGCTTATCGGAGAAGCAGCAAATTCAAAATCCACAGTAGTTTTTTTAACCTGTCCCTACATTTCAGAAATGATTTAATGCTGTAAGAGCAATAACTTACATCATCACGATTCAAAATGAAATTGAATATACTCCATTGAACTTTTTCAAGCAATTATTTTTATAAGACACCTTATTGATATTGTATGCTGCAGATTGACATGATTTATATATTATGGTTTATGGAGATGTATTAACATCTTTTTATCCCTACACACGCTGTAGATGTCTTAACAATGCTAAACAGCAATAACGGTCCTGTATTGTGATTCAAAATTAAATTAAATGAACTTTAAAAGCATCTCCAAGCAGTTAATTTGAAAAAGACAGCTTATTGATTTTCTATTCTGCAAATTGACATAATTTTTAGATCAGAGTTCACTGAGATGTAAAGTAACGTCTTCTCATCATACAACACACTGTACGTGTACATGTACTAATATGGCGGTTTATGTACCAGGTTTGGTGTCTGTCGTCGTGTTCTATGTTATATTTCTATTGCTAGGTTTATGGGCAGCATGGAAATCTCGAAAACTTACTAAGAACAGTGAAGATGTGTTACTTGCAGGGAGAAGTATTGGGATGCTCCTAGGGATATTTACCATGACTGGTAAGAAGGTTTTATTTTCAAGGATAAATAAATAATTTAACATGTTTTACCTGTTTATTCATAAAAAGTTAAGTATTTGAGTTCAATGAACGTATTATTTTATGCAAACAAAATGATAACAATTTATAGTAGTGTCTACAAAGTATAATAACAAAATACAATATTAAATTGAAAATTTGAATCCAAAATTCCTTTATTAAATGTCAAAATCGAAAACTTAAAAGCATCAAGCGAATATAAAACAACTGAGATTTTCTTGACTTGTATACCTTATTAAGAATAAGATTGAAAACCCTTAGCTAAATATGACGTTAGTTTGGTGTTCCCCATGGGTGCCCTTTAACCTGTACGTTGTATTCTTGTAACTTTTGCAGGCTTCACAGCTTTTGGTCTTTAAAATTCACTTCGAAGGATTAGCCGGAGCAAAAAATCTACTGCAGCATGACCTTCAATTGATCACAAATTTGTTTTATACATTATATTTAACATCGGTAGACATACTTTATGATGGGATTATGAAATTTGAAATGATTCAAAATATGGACCTAATTCAAAAACAAATCTAAAGTGCTTTTAGGTATTTTTCGCTGCGTTCGATGCCCTTGCTTGGTTTAGGGCTGTTTTCTGCACTTTTGATGGTTTGTGGTCTCTTTAAAACATTTCCCATTTACATTCACAATTCTACCATTTTCTTAAATCCTTGGCTTTCCTTGACTTATTTATGAGAAAAGTAACCTTAGACGATAAAGGAGCAAAAGTAATTGGCTACTTCAATCAATTTTAATAAGCGTAGATCTTAAAATGATTTAAGGTCCTTTCTTGCAAGTTTGTGTTATGAAGACTTGTAAATAAGGGATAAATTGGGGGGAAAAATGAGAACATCACTTTATTATTTTCATTTGTCCAAAGCGCTTTCTTAAATTACCTTCATCTGAAACGCTCAATGCCAAGGATGTTTAAGAAACAACACATGTGAACAGCTAATTTCATGACCAACTAGTACCGTAATATAAAAGAGGGGACACGAGGAGGGCCACTAACAGGTTAACAACTTTAACCCAAAACTGAAATCAGATAATTTGAAATACTGACAACAGATGACAGCAATTCATTCCCCCAGGCAAATTTGGCCAAAGATAAATAATGCATCTTCAATTAAGAAAGTAAGGTTTTATTTTCCCCAGGTTAAATTAGCCATGAATAATATGACTATTACCTTACTTTCTAAAATTGAAAATGCATGTTACTTATAAAAATAGAAAATAACATAATATATTGTAAAATGGTTTGATCATGACAGAGGTTGACCAAACATCATAGTTAAAAAATTAAGACATATAGATACAACTACGTCAAAACGATAGGTCCCCAACAACACAAATAAGAAAGCGCTTTCAATTCTCTTTTTAAAAACAGTCCTCATTTTCTAAGGTGAAAAAAAAACAATTAACCAGACAGCAAAGTATAATGTATTTGCCATACAAACAAATGTATAAGCCAAATAAAATATGTAAGAAATCCGGTTATAACCAACTGCATGCTTTCTCTCAACATGTCAAACCCAAAATGGTTGAGGAATTGGACATATAAGTCACATATAAACGTGTTAAAACAAGGATAACTACCAAAATGTGTTTACTAAATCAATGATATACAGTTCCAGCCTTTTGTTTTGATGTCGTATATTTATCTATTATGTAGTTTATATGTATCTTCTACGAAAGATTGGAATGGACATTTTTCACAACTTACCATTTCAATTTCGACCTTCCTTAATTACAAGTGACTTTCTCACTTCTAGGTAAGTATTAATCAATTCCAGTTTGTGTCTTCCAGTTTCAACTTATAAGTAAAAAATATAAACATGGAACTGACAAACTGAAAAATGTATGGTCATCTTTGAAACAAATAATGTCAGATTTAAAAGAAGTACGTTTAGGAACATAATGACCCTTCTTTGTGTTACCTTAATCGTTATCTCCCTCTACTATTACAGCAACCTGGGTGGAAGGAGGATTTATAAATGGTACAGCAGAGGGTGTTTACTCAGGAGGATTAGTGGGAAGTCAGGCTCCCTTTGCCTATTCATTGTGTTTGGCATTCAGTAAGTTAAAAGTTTGAGTGATATGAAGCCTGTTGTTTATCAAAGGCAACAGAAGTATACTGCTGTTCAAAATTCATAAATCGAAGAACAAAAAAAAAATCGAGGTACCAAACTAAAACTGAAGAAAACGCATTAACTATAAGAGAAGAACAACGACACGACATTAAAATGTAACACACACAGAAACAGACTTAGAAGTAGACAAAATACGATGAGAATAACAAATATAACATCAAAATCATTAAACCACTTATACATCATGTACGTAGTAAACATGAAAATAACGAGATACATTATATGATAGCTATCTAGACAATTACAAGATGTGAGCGTTTAATGCATAAACATTTCAATATGTCAAATACATTATATATAAATATGCATGACCTATAAGGGTTGTTCTTTTACAAATTGTGACTTGGGTGGACAGTTGTCTCATTGAATTTTATACCACACCTTCTTATACTTATGATTTTAAATGAGTTTTGAAAATCAAGAACAGTAAATTTCACTACTTTATTTATTTTGATTATATATTACTACGGTTATAGTTTTGAAAATCAGTTTGTTCGCTAAATTATAACTTTTTTGATGTGATCAGCAGATAATAATTGACAAAAGTGTAAAATTTCATACATGGAGGTTTTAAAAGCTATTTGTGAACCTTAAGGTTTAAATATCTCGAGGCACTTTTACCAGTAAAAATAAATTTGAAGATAAATCAAACTTTATAATGCAATAAATATATTATTAACACTAATATCAGAACAACTTATATATTGTGCTCATCTGAAATATGTTATTTGAGAGAAGTGCTTTTGTACTAGAAATAAAATAGCCATAATAATAAATTCTCATTATAATATTTTTCAAATATATCCCCAGATGGTACAAACTAAAGACTTTACAATTGATATTTGCTGCTTCTCTGCTAAGCACGTTTCATTCAGTAATAATGCAAAGGCTGGAAGGCTCTGAGCTGGGTATTGTGACTTGTTTCCATGCAAATTCCACCTCCTTCTCATCATTATAATCACAATATAACAAATTATTTACCTCTATTATGATATTTCATACTGACTTACAAAGTGCAAAAACTTCCCGGAAATATAAACCAGCTTGTCAACGTAAAGCGCTGTCATTACTGGAATATAATGACATTCGATAAAAGATTTACTTCAGTAAAAAAAGTCACAAAATATCAAAAGATCAAAAGGTCACCATACGGTTTTGATCAATTGACAAGCGTAGGCCCCGCTGGCCGAGAGGTCTAAATTGTCGATATAAAATTTGAACTCCGCACGTAGTAGTTACGTTCAAATCTGATCTTAGTAGGTTAGGACTGTCAGTTTTTTTCTGCAACTAACAGACATTCCGGCTTCCACTCTCAATATCAACTGTTCGTTAAGATACAGCCAATATTACCGAAAGTGGTGAATTAAACCGACAATCAATCAAGTTTGTGTATACTGCCCGAAAAACTGTCGTGATAATTGTTTTATAAAATCAACTAAACTTAGAAAAAGAAGAAAATTACTTACATTTTATAAACATGTTATCAATGAAAATGATTTTTTTTATTTATACTTATTCATAACAGGTGGATTTTTCTTTGCCAGACGGATGCGTCAGAATGGATATGCAACCATTATCGACCCATTCCAGCAGAAGTATGGAGATATGATGGGTGCATTGTTGTACATTATATCTCTCTCGGGAGATGTATTTGTTGTGGCAGCAATATTAGGAGCTTTAGGTTTCTTATTTACATTTACAATTACAATTTTTTTTTGTATTTTCGTAATGTTATATTTTGTCGAACTCCTTTCGACTGATAAGTTTTGATTGTCTATTTGTATCTTCCATTTTATATTTAATTGAAAAGACTTATTTGCAAAACCATTTAAAAAATTAAATATAGATTAATAAAAACTAAATGATAAAAAAAAAAAAAATTCACGAGAATCTATGACATAAACAGTGCTAATTTTTTTTTTACATGAAAGAAATTTCTTTATGGTTCGGCTCAGCATACATAAGTGTGCATCATTGCTTTGTTATTTTAGGAAAAACGTATATAGGAAGAATTTGATATGCAAAAAAAGATACACAAGTTTTTTTCTACATTTTCAGGTTCAACCTTGTCTGTAGTACTGAACATAGACTACAATATTTCTGTTATAGTGGCAGCCTGTGTGGCTGTACTTTACACTTTCTTTGGTGGGCTTTTTTCTGTGGCGTATACAGATGTTTTACAACTTATCTTTATGTTTTTCGGGGTTGTAAGTAGAACACATTTCTGAATGATTTATCAATGACATGTCATACCAAATATTTCCTGAAAGCAAAAGCATATTAAACTTAAAACATTTCAGTTTTTTGCATTTATACTTTAATTAGTATCACAAGTACTGATAATTAAAAGTAAATCCGCTTGCTTTATACTGATTGATACTTCAAACGTTATAACATGATTTCTCTAGTATTTGTGTATGTCTTTGAGCTAGCTTCAAGTAACTACGTGTACCTTTATACTGGTACGTTGTGACTCATGTATTAATGTATGTAGTTCGTGATTAGTAACAAACTGATATTTACATTTTGTTATTATGTTATGTTGTTCCAACATTGTCTAGAGATAGGGGAAGAATGAGCACTCATAAAAATGTTAGAGCATTAAGTATGTAAATGTCTGTCTCCACGTAAGGCAACAGTAGTATGCCGGTGTTGAAAAGACATAAATAGATTGCATGAGAGAAAACAAATCCGGGTTACAAACTTAAACCGAGGGAAAATTATCAGTTTTAAGTAAAACTCAAAGGAATGATAAGATCACTAGAGTGCAACATATATAGAAACGAACTATTTGATAAATGTTTGTAAGTTACTGAATGTTATTGCATGGTTGCTGACTTTCATAATTGTTTCTCGTTTGTTGTATTATTATGTATGGGTTTCTGTTTTCATTTGATGTTATCGTTAGATCATTTTATAGTTGCCTAAAAGGATGAATTGATAAGGAGTAGCCTTAGTTTAAAATTTAAAATGATTTGCTCAATTTTGAGCTCTATAAGGATTTGCTAAATTTTTAGCTTTATACAGGACTTGTTAAAAGTTTTAGTTTATAATAATTTGCAAAAGTTACAGCTTAATAAGGAGTATTTTGAGTGTATTTTGTGAGGATTTGCTATAAAAGTAGGTTGTTATAAGGTACTTGCTTTAGTTGTAAGTTTATAATGATTAGCTAAAGTTTTAGCTCTATAAGGATTTGCTTAAGTTTTAGGTCTAGACAGGACTTGCTTAAAGTTTATTTTTATAATAATTTGCAAAAGTTACAGAGCTATTTTGATTGTATTTTGTGAGTATTCGCTATAAACATTGGTTGTTTTAAGGTATTTGCCTTATTGCAGTTGTATGAATATGTGCTATCGTTTTAGGTTTAGAGGGACAAATACACTGCAAATTTGATATTGAATGCAATAAATGTATTCTTTATTTTTTAAACAGCAAATATGTTCATGTTAAAACTGATGAATATGTCATATAAACAGAAAACTCTTTGGTGTCTTGTTGACTTTAAAGATACGGGGCGCCGAACGGAACTCTTGTGGTTTTGTACTCGAAACGCATTCGTTTTAAGGACAAAAGTGAGTTTCGTTCAACAAACGTAAATTTTATCATACAAAATTATTTTTCATTTAATTCATTTTTGTATCACTACTTTTGTTATCTTATTGCAAATTGGACGACAAAAGTCAACATTATATGCAAATTAGTTTAGTTTGAATTCTGTGAACTAATTGGCATATAAAACTGATATTTTGTCACAACGGAATTAAAAATTTAGCAAAAGTAAATTTTGTGTCACAAAAGTAAATTATCTGTACATGAACATCATTCGTAAATATTATTAGTTACATAGTGTGCTAGTGACCTAATACGGAATTTATTCGAAGCTCGAACCCCATATAGAATTTTCTGACCCCATATATACTGTATTACGTCACCACAAACTATGTAACGAATGTATCTTACCGACTATCTTAGCGTGTGAGATTTACACTAGTGACCTATCAAAAGGAGCAAATCTTCAATACAATAGCATTAAAAAACTTTCTCCATTGATCCTACAAAATCAGATGCCAACAATAATAACTCGTTAAGCCTCGGTCATACTTCACCGGATAGCACGGACGGACGCCTATCGGATGAAAATAAATGTTGTCCGTTGACAAAATTGTTATCCGTTGGGAGTCCGTTGATGTACTGACCGAATAAAACGGACGTGAAACGAATGCCTAACGAAAACACACCGGATGTGCAACGTACGAGAAACGGAAACGTACCGGATAGAACGGATGTCGAACGTACATCCAACGGAAGAGTACCGCATAAAACGGACACCTTAACAAAAGCGTTATGGATAAAACGGGTGAACAAGATATACGGAAAAAGTAAAGGCGACAATAATTATACATGTTGATCGCATTAATATTCAAAATGTTTTTGTGTAAATGGTTTTGGTTTGTTCTTTAAAATGCCGCCAAGGACAATGTCTGGCCTGAATACGAGCTGCTTGATTGTGAAAACGTGACCTTACTCTAAGACCGATTATAAATAATAAGAATGCATGAACATTAAGAAATCTGACATAGCAATATTTGTCATTTCTTGAAGCAAAATTTTCAATTGGCATTTATCCGATTCAAATCAGTTTATCATCCGTTTATCCGTTATACGTCCGGTAGAAGTCCGTTGGTAAAATTATCTTTCAGACCTCCAACAGTATGTATAACGGACACGTAACGGATACAAAACGGACACCAAACGGACAAGTACCGTACAAAACGGACACCTAAACGGACGTTCAACGGACATAAACGGATTGTAAAAAAGTTATCCGTTATGCGTCCGTTCGAGCTATCCAGTAAGGTGTGACCGAGGCTTTAAGTTTAAACGTGTTTCATGAGTTTGTTTCAATCTTAATTATCAACTTCTTCGTCTGTTGAAACCTTTAAAGATTTTTTCTCAGTACCATTTTGATTTTATAAAGGGACGTTACTCCACTTCTAACCGTGTATAAAATAAGCACCTCCTCCCTACTAACCTAATATGAAATATGCACAGTCTTCACGCGGACGCTTTTAACCAATCACATTCCCAGAAATGTATAAAAGGTAAGATAAAATTAAATATGCAGACATCTTATACCTTCAGGTATTTTGCATCCATTTCATGGTAATATTCTTTACAAGCACCCAAATGTCGGCATTCACCTCGAAAGCTTACAAAACTTTAAACTGACTTATTAAGAAGGGATATAGTTACGATACTGTTGTCATTAAAGACTGCATATTTGAGCTTTGATATTGATTCATTTATAGGGTCTTTACATCGGAAATAAACATATTTATTCTAAAACCAGTTGTTGGCATGATACAGGTTATGGTCTTCTCATATAGTTTATGATGGTACAATACTAAACCCCCAGAGGGAGGGATTGTACTTGATATTCATATAATATCATAATCTTTCAATCAGTTGCATTGAGGTCTGGAGCTGGCATGTCAGTAACTGCTAGTAGTCCTTTGTTAATTTATGTATCATTGTCATGTTGTTTAGTTGCTTTCGTTACCTATTCTGTCATCGGACACGAGCTACTTTTGAACCGAGTTTTACTGTATGTATCGTTGTGTGTTTGTTATTCTACATTGGCAAGAGTTGTAGGGGAGGGTTGAGATATAAAAAAAAAAACGTGTTTAACCCTGACATATTTTGCGCCTGTCCAAAGTAAGATGCCTCTGGTCATTGTCAGTCTTATATAATTTTTTAATTTTAAAAAAATGAATTTTTATTTGCATACCTTTTTGCCATGACAAAAATGAATTGTGACTTCAAAAACACATCATTCTGTAAGACAAAAAAATATTTTGTTTTTGCTGGTTTCTGTTCTTATAAACCGTTTAATATCTTCAGTTCTTTTTTGTTTGTTCTATAGTGGCTAATAATACCGTTTGCTATATCAAATGATGCAGTGAGGGACCTGTCAACTAATTACACAGATGTTTGGGTGAAAGAACTAGATCCCTCTACAGCAGGTGTATATATTGACGGTTGGTTACAGATGATACTTGGTGCAATACCATGGCAGGTAATACATTTATACTGTAACTGTAAAAACGAAATATCAATATTTGAAAATAAATAGCTCATAGTTATTTATTAATTATTTAAGAGTTTACATTGTATAGTGTTTACCAATCTAGTAACGGCTGCTTAATCCATAAGAGTGTTTCCTTTAAAACACGTAAAGAGGAAACTGTTAAGAAAATAAAACGAAACAAACTTCAGCTCATAATCTATAACCCCCAAAACATCTTGTATTTTTTGTGAAGTTTACACACATTATTCCTTTTTCACGATGTTTCATTAATATTAATCTATAAGGGTATTGTATTGTAATTTTTATTATAACAGTTTCTGCATTTTATATTTTACAATAAAAATCACTTGTTACATTTAATTGTATTAAACTATATCTAATATTTATACAACAGGTATATTTCCAAAGAGTTCTTGCAGCGAAGTCAGCATATATTGCAGAGCTGTTGTCATACTTAGGAGTGATTGGTTGCTTCATTGTTGTTATTCCATCACTATTGGTTGGTATCATAGCTACACAAACAGGTACAAAACTTGTATTGTTATTCTTTAGAAATAAAACAACAATATTTTTGGATGACATGGATCAAAACCTTTTTTTAATGTCCCCAAAGTTACTATGTTAACCTATCCTATTGAAATTGGTTACTTGATTTGCCCAGCTAATTTTTCCATCAGGGAGACCACCTCGTGTTTTTACTTGCTTATTCTGTAGCTTTCTATGAAAAAAATCTAACCGTAACGTTGTGAGTATCTCTTTCGAATAAATGAACAACGATTTGAAAAAAATTGGGAAGGTAAGGGCTTGTAAAAATAAAATGTCAATTTCATTTTATTTTACCCAGAACTGAAATAGTTCTTGTTTCGCCTTTTATTTTTCAAAAGCAAAAAATTGCTTGATGTAAGTTTTTTTTTTATTTTGTCATTTAATCTTTTCCTTTTATCATTTCTTTTTTTTATTCTTATTTTTCATTTTTTTTATTTTTATTTTTCAAAAGCAATAATTTCAATTAGGGGCCCCACTTCTCCAGATTCAAACAGTTGCCCCTTTATAAATTTCACCCGCTTCTATTTGTATCCAGAATTTTTTAATAATTTATTATGTCTGGATATTACACCTAATTTTTTGTTATATAATAGATAATCATTTACATGATCTATCTCCTGTCAACTTTGTAAAACTAGAGTTATGTCGCTTCATAGGAACAAAATTGTATTGATCATAATTATGACAAAGGCATAAAATGTATCTTACATACACCACTATTTCAAGTTATACTGCATCATCACCTTTTTAAAAATTAGTTTTAATTTCGGCAACCATATAGATTCCAGTTCGTTGAAAATATACTCATTCTGAAACTTTTCTTTTACTCATTTTGAAAGTTTTTATTAATATTTTTGTTGCAAGTTTTATTGTACGTAATAATTAAAATTTGTTGATGATATTTATTATTCATGTACATGTAATATCATATTATAATACTAGTACATATAATACATATTGTGAGCAAAAAGTTTTAAACTCATTAAAATGAAAATTTATTCTCAACTAAATAAAGGCAACAGTAGTATACCGCTGTTCAAAACTAATAATCCCTGGACAAAAAAACAATATCGGGGAAACAAACTAAAACTTAAACTTGTCTTTTAATAGTTACAAAAATCGTATAAAACACAATATCTTGCATTTTAACCAATTCATATCTACTACTTCTACAAGAAATCTAGTTTGTAAAATTTCTATATAGATTGGAGTATGACAACTTATATGTCTGGAAATTCCTCGGTGTTGGCAGATAAAGATATACCGTTGGTATTGCCACTAGTGATGGAACATCTTTGTCCTAAAGCTGTTGCATTGTTCGGTCTAGGTGCGGTAGCAGCTGCAGTAATGTCATCAGTTGATTCAGCTGTGCTTTCATCAAGTGGACAATTTTCGAGAAATGTCTACAAAAGGATCATAAGAAAAACAGTAGGTATTTTGTTTTTCTTTATATTTATTTTTCTTGACCTAAGTAGGTATTTTGAACGAATTGAAAATTAAATACTGCTCATATTTCATCCATGTAACGAGTTTACAAACTTAACATATTACAAGAATAAAGCATTAATAATGTGCTAGAGAAGTCAGCAGAATATCAGTATGCCAAAATCCAAGGATGTAATATATCGAGGATTGGTTTCAAAATAATCGTTTTTGATGGGAGAGATGTAGATATATGAAGATGTGGTGTTAGTGCCAATGAGACAACTCTCCATCCAAATAACAATTTAAAAAGTAAACCATTAAAGGTTAAAGTACGGCCTTCAACACGAAGCCTTGGCTCACACCGAACAACAAGCTATAAAGGGCCCCAAAATTACTAGTGTAAAACCATTCAAACGGGAAAACCAACGGTCTAATCTATATAAACAAAAAGAGAATGTGTCCAGTAGCTCAAACTGGCCTTATGCATAAAGGTTTCTTCTAAAGAACGTATCCATGGAATCCCTTACTGAAAGCTTATCACCATTCGGTCAACTGAAAGCTTATCACCATTTGGTCAACATAGATAAAATATTGAAAACAACACGTTATTAATTTCTTGCGTCCGAAGCGCTTTTCTGGATTTACCTTCATCAGGAACGCTCAAAGCCAAACATTTGACATACCTTTTACGTTCAAGTAACGGACATCTTAATTTCAAGTATCATGATGCATTTTATGAGTCAATTATCAATGTAACTATACGTTTTCTTCTCTAGATCCTTATTTGTTTATCATGCTGTCAATACAATATAATCTTTTGATTTTTCCTTTGTGAATTTCAGGCTTCTGAAAAAGAACAGATATGGGTGCTTAGAGCTTCAACTATAGTGTTTGGTGTTATTGCAACTTCTGTATCAATATACGTTAGATCTATTTATGCGTTATGGGTACTTTGTAGTGACATAATTTATGTCATATTGTTTCCGCAGCTGACATGTGCAATTTATTTTTCTAGTGCAAATACATACGGATCTCTCGTTGCTTTTATCGTGGGACTATTTTTTCGTGTAGCTGGAGGAGAAATAACACTGGGATTAGATCCTTTAATCAAATACCCATGGCATAAAGTGGATGATGATGGAACGGTTGTACAGTTATTTCCACATAAAACATTGTCCATGCTTCTTTCATTGTTTTCACTATTATTTGTGTCGTGGTTCACAAATTGGCTTTTTGACAATGGAATACTATCTCATAAATTTGATATCCTTCGAAAACATTCAAGGACAAAATATAAGAACAAGTATGTAATATCTACCTCTGATGGAAGCGATGTCAAAAAGAAGGAAAACTACCAGGATAATGCTGCGTTTTCAACAGACGCTTTTTGAAATATAAGTCCAGTCAAGAATTTTTAACCATAGTTCTTATTGTCAGTATACTCATATTATATTCATGTAGGTTTTCATTTTTATTTGAAGTAGACATTGTATGTCTACTGCATAGTACCATGTTTATAGGTAAACCTTTATAATTCTAATTATTTTCAAATTACACACAAATGTATTGATATACTTATATATTGTTTTGACACCTGTTTTATATCTTTTAGTTATTTTAAGTAAATGAATAGTTTTGGATACTCACGAGAATAAAGTTCTGTGTAGTTTTTGAATATTGGAATTTGGGGTAAATTTTTGTCAATCATCTCTGTTTATAGCATATCCATGGATTATTTGAGCGTTTCTATGACCATCCAGCAGAAATAAAAAAATATTAAATTGAGATTGTACTGTTATTATATCTACCTCATGCACTAATTTTACATAAACTCAAATAATATGCTGTTGATCTAGTTTGTTCCGTCGTTCCAAATGCATTCTTCATATCATTGTAAAATTGAAAAACAACACCTTATAAATTGTATGCTTCTGAAGCGTTCGTCTTTATATATTTTGAATATAACATCTTTTGAACAGCAAACACATTTGTGTTCGTTTATTGTGGCTTATCCTTTGATCCCTTGACCACGTGTTGTATATTTTGTCTTTATCATGATCGATGATAAAATATTAACCCACACTTGTCTTATCTTAACAGATACTTTCTTTTGATCTTTAGTATACAAACATGTAAAATCTACAATTCACATCTACCCACATATCAACAATAAATACATGTTTTGTCGAATTGCCTGCATCATGTGATCGATTATCATTAGGGTCATGACCAGGTCAATAAATACAAACAAAGTCAAAATCAAAATCAAAATCAATTAATGTCATTTTTTCGGGTAAAAATATGTCTGTAGTAGACATAGAAATTGATTAATTTTTGTTCTGTTTTCCTGCTTGTTCACAAAAACTATCCACACAGGGATATCCTGTCAAATACTCAAGATATGGTATTTTTATAATTGCATGTAATAGACACGTTTTTAAAGCAAATCGTAAATTCAAAGTTTGGTGACTATTTCGAACGCATCTAGCCATCTAACTTGAAATAAAGGCTTCCAGCTACAAAGTTAAGTCTGCTTAATATCGTGATTTTCAGAATTCCAATTGTGAAATTTCCATTTCTATGTAGCAACATCCCTGGATCGTCTGGATACGGTATTCCATAGCTTCATGTTCTATTATGATTTTCGTGATAGAGGATTACTGCCTACAATGAATTTTCTACGTTGTTTTGTGTTGTATTATTTCTCTTTTCGTTGTTTTTGTGGTTCTTGCCATGGCATAAACAAAGTATTTTTGATTTATAGTTTCTAATATCCTGGTGTCTTTCGTGTCACTTCTGAAAGCAATTATTGGTAGAAAACATCGTACAGAACTACCTACTATCTACTATTTAACTAGACAAAACATATAATACGACTTCTCATAGGAGGTATTGCCCATCAATGATGAATTATTGATAACGATGTCAACAACTGAGTGCTGATTACAGGGATGGTGATACACTCATGAACAAACGTCCACCAGCAGTGTCTTCGACTTAGCGGTGTAAATAGTTATTAACGGTACCAGGCTTATAATTTGATACGCCAGATGCGTGTTTCGTCTACACAAGACTTATCAGTGACGCTCAGATTAAAATAATTAGAAAGCCAAACAAGTATGAAGTTACAGAGTATTAAGGATCCGAAATTTCCAAAAGTTGTGCCAAATACGGCTAAGGTAATCTTTTTGCAAACAGTTAATTTATCAAAATGACCATATAATGGATATTCATATCAACTACTAGGTTGGTTTACCCATTTTTACGTTTTGTAGTATTATCTTGAAAACTTGAAAATATTGTAAGAAACCTGTACATAAGCAATTTTTCGGACACGGATCGCGGCGTTTAATAATGAGAAACTCCAATACCGTCTGTTTAGGTATATACATGTACATACCCGGTATGCAGAATGTGAAACACTACAAACGGAAAAAAAAATATTATCCTGAATTGGGACAGGCATTTTGCAATAAAAAATTCCAAAGGACAATTTGATTGAAAATGTGCCTTATGCTGTGTTTCTTATAATGTGTAGATGACAACGGTACATAGTCAAATTGTTATAACTGTCAAGGCATTGCACCAAGTTTTAAAAAAAAAACCACTGTGATTATAAACTTGATTATAAGACAAACAGAACACTACAAAGATAAACTTAAGAACTAAGCAACATAATTTCCTCCAGAATATAAGGCGATCGCAGGTTACAGAAGACTTGGTTTGTTTTAAAGAAAACATCAAAAAAACTACAAAGATAAACTTAAAAACTAAGCAACATAATTCCAGAAAATAAAGCGATCGCGGGTTTCAGAAGACTTGGTTTGTTTTAAAGAAAAGATCCAAAATATTACCTGAACATCCTAAACTAGTATATTCTATAATGTACATAATGCTTCATTAAACAAGACCAATACTGTATATTGACTCATCACTAATCATTCCCTTCATCTGAGCCAAGAAATTTTTAAAAATATACTTGTACAGTGAGTATTGTAAAGATAACACATATCAGCAAACAGCTAACTGCAGTATAAGGCTGGTGAAAAATGCTTACCGGCTACAACTAAAATTTATCATGATACCAAACATAATTATCCGTCCCTTCCATGAAATCCAAGAAACTTTGACTTTTAGAGCAAGATAAGTGGCTGCACAGTAGATGTTAAAATGCATGTTCAACATAATCAAGCGACAGATCAAATTAAAAAAAAAATCCAAGTTATATGTCCAAGGTCTTTCTAATGGACGGAAATGACCGTCTAACGGATTAGTGGACGGAAGTCAACCGGTTATCAAACCTGCATTGTATTTCAGCGACACAGGTAAAAATGTTTAAGTCCCATCGCCACAGTTTACATGACTACTTGTGTCAGTTTATATAACTTTCGGGGAAATAAAACAAAACACCTAATGCTCAGTAGTATTTTATAAAATAAATAAGCAAAAATAAAAAGTCCTTTTAGACCAGATCCTAAAAAAATCAAATAACTTTTTGCAACGATGTTTATGTTTAAAAGTACGCGTGAACAAAAGTATTTAACGCTGAAAAGGTCTTCCTCTTTGAAATGTTGATCCACTTCCGGTCGTATTTTGTGCTGCTGTATAGCAAGTTGTTTGGTCATTTGATTGCAGGTTTCTCGTATCTACACCAAAAGCCTGGAGATACCTGTGTATTAGGTACCGTATATATTGTGGAAGTCCTCGTCTAGATCGACTCAGTACAAAGACATATTCTGTAAAGACATTAAAAAATTACCTTTATTATGATGATGATGATGATGAATATATTAGTATCGTTTAAATGCATAAATTCTATAAAATAGTTAAAGCATCAGTAAATAAAGGCAACAGTAGTATACCGCTGTTCAAAACTCATTAATCCATGGACAAAAAACAAAGTCGGGGTAACAAACTAAAACCGAGGGAAACGCATTAAATATAAGAGGAGAACAACGACACAACACCGAAACGCAACATTCACAGAAACGGACCAAGCATCAGACAAAACACCACGAGAATAACAAATATAACATTAAATAATAAACGATACACGTAGAATAAAAAAATAATACAAAAAGGTGTGCGTGTTGAAAGTTTCTGCGAATGGGAATTTCTGTAGAAAGAATTACAATATTTGTTCAATGTAGCTATATGTAAACAGACTTAAAATACACTCAACGATCATTGTAAATTATTGGCCCCTCAAGCAAGTTGTAAAATCGTCATTAATTTATAATTACAGAACAAACAAATATGAGTAAAAAAGGGTAATAAAAAACAATAATATGTGATTGATGTATTAATATATATGATTACTTTGGTGGGTTAAAATACTATGTAAAAATGTGATCAGTATAGAATATATTAGATGTCTTCAACAACGCTTAACGATATATGGTGTTTGCCGTTTATCAATTCATTTTTTTTTAATTAAGATTAGGATGGTTTAAATATAATAAAAAAAGAAGATGTGGTATGATTGCCAATGAGACAACTGTCCACAAGAGACCAAAATGACACAGACATGAACAACTATAGGTCACCGTACGGTCTTTAACAATGAGCAAAGCCCATACCGCATAGTCAGCTATAACAGGCCCCGATAAGACAATGTAAAACATTTCAAACGAGAAAACTAACGGCCTTATATATGTAAAACAAAAATGAACGAAAAACAAATATGTTTTACCATATTCATTAAGGAGATTTAATCAAAGGAAATTTTTAAAAAGAAGAAAATATATGATTTAATAATGGATCCGAAAACTGAATTGGATTATTAAAGTCACAGAAACAAGAAATCCATTCTTAATTCCAATCAGTATCGGAAACGTTGAGTTTTGTCAAGTGGATCTTATCTTTACTTCATATTCTGTAGACTGGCTTCAATGCGTTACGTTTATTCGTAGTTCCGTAATACTTTTAGTTAGCGCAATGCCTTGTCTTAATAAAGGTAGATCCAATTTCCTAAGAAAATCAATATCAGTTGCTTATTTTAATGAGAACTATATTCGTGCACTGCAAGCTGGGTTAATTATGCGTTCCTTCTTTAGTAAAATGTTAAACAAGAATTGTGGTATGTTTGCACATCAGATATCTCTCCTCAAGTGACCTCCTTATGTCTATGTTCCATACATCTCTATAAAGTCGTCAATTAACGGATTAAACACTAATTTTCAATATTTTCATTGGATAGAATGTTTCCGTTTCGATTCTTGCATAGCTTATATTTGTTTTGCCTATGTGAGTGTCAAATTTATTGCTTCCATATTTCCTGGTTCACCTTGTTTACAAAATGTCATCTTGTAAATAAACATCAGTTACATGGATAATAAATCAATTCATTTGTTGTACGACTTTATTGTTGGAGGTCATAAATAACATATTTATAGTAACAAGGTGTCAATGCGTTCAGTAGGACAAAAAATAAGATTTCATAAATTCATAATAATCTTTTATTTCATGCGTTACATTCAAAAATATTAAGATAAAATGTGAACATGTCGTTCTAGCTTTGTGTGTGATTTGTACAACAACAGAATTTCGTATGAAGTTATTACCCTCTCAACTTTTTAGTTGTGATTTGATGGACCTAACAAATAGTATTTAATACTGTCACTATTTCGTGTGTACCTATTTAAAATCAGGAACCTCGACAATGGTCATCTGTAGTCATATTTTAACGATTTATCATTGAGGAAATTCGATGCTGCAGATGGCAGATCTTGATAGTCTCTGTTAAATCGTTTTACCTTTTGATACTCAGAACGATTTATAGTTTGACATATAGAACAGACACATATATATTTTTTTAAACCTCTGCATCTAGTTTTAGTAGTCCCAAAGGTTTCTTTTCGGTTACATAGGCAATTAGCCATTCTTTTTTGTTGACAAAAACAACGACTCGACCACTCGCAAAAGAACATCATTTTGCACTTTATTAACTAATTACCAAACATTTCAATTTTTAACTTACGTAGATGACTGCCGTTAAATAAGTCAATGCATGTCCATGTTACAGCAAAACGTCTGTAGTCTGTATCTATAACCCAGTAAGGGTAAGGATATTGTTCTGAAAATAATAAATATATATATATATGTACTTCATTGGCTTTCAAATGTTCGACTTTGATCGTTCCTGATGAAGGTAAATCCATAAAAGATGCACCTCTGACGTTTGACATTTATAAATAGGTTTTTTTTAATTTTTAACCGACTTGCTCGATACCCCTATCAGAGAACACAGTCACAGAAGGTATCGTCATCTCAATAGTTAATAGTTCGTTACTGACTTGACTTCTAACACACTTTTCTTAAATTGTCTGTTTATAGATTAAGAAAATTATTATGAAACTAGGGTTTCAATTCCGGTCATACATCTCTGCAACTGTTCCGGCTCTTATACATCCTTGGCTTTCAAATATTCAGCTTTGATCATTCCTCATGAAGGAACATTCAAAAAATTTTGTTCGGAAATTACCAGAATTCAGCTTGGTGTGTCTAGAAGGAATTGTCAAACACCACCTAAATGGTGAAAATTACTTTTTTGAATCTCAAACTTTCATTTCATTGTAGTCAAAGTTGGTCAATGTTTGATTTTTACATTTTAATTCAATGCTCACACACGTTTCGTGTTTTTGGTTGGAACTAAACAATAAAGACTTTTTAACAGCAAGTCGTAAACGAACTGAAATCACCCCTTTTACCCGTTGATATACAAATGTATCTTATACTCACGTTGAGAATCTCGTACCTGCCATTTCCCCGGGTCTAGGGGATTCAGCACGGTTGCCGTACCATCCTGTTGTTGATATTGCTCATCTCTGTATAAAAACAAATGTGAAATAGATATAGGAAGATGTGATGTGAGTGCCAATGAGACAACTCTCCATTCAAATAACAATTTATAAAAAAGTAAACCATTATAGGTCAATGTACGGCCTTCAATACGGAGCGTTGGCTCACACCGAACAACAAGCTATAAAGAGTCTCAAAATTACTAGTGCAAAACTATTCAAACTGGAAAACCAACATTCTAATCTATTTAAAGAAATCTCCATTATTCAACCCTAACGTTTAGGGAAAAATATTTGTCCTTTTTATTGTAATATTACTATTTTCTTCTATCAGATTCAAACAACCGTTGATATTTCCAGCCTTTTTTCCAATTTCCAAGAGACATTTATAAAGTTTGAATAATAATCACGATAATGTAACAAATGAATAAATCAAAATACCTGCACTTCCGCGCAGCAAAAGGATACAAATTGTATAGAGAAATAACGGCAAAATCAGTAAATATACGTTTTCTAACATATATATAACGTCTAAATTTATGATGAATATTGGAACTCGAATTTTTATGCAGCTATTTAATTCAAACTCAGTCAACTGTTAAGTCTGATTGAAATCAAACCTCTCAGTGCTCCCGTTTTCTGATATAACTATAGACGATAGCAAGTGAGAGGTTTTATTTCAATCTTGTTGGCTGTTTTTCCTATTGCTGACCAAAATCAAATGTAGCATGGTGCTTTCTTTACAAATTCTCTTCGAAGCCTTATTCTGCATTGACAATACAATCTTGGTGTATTTAAAACCAACCATTCGCTCTCTTTCGGGGAGGGAATTACTCAGAATCGAATGGACTCCGAACAAACCGAAACTTATCCTGTGGTGTCATTTGAATCCTCTGCTTGCTATATATAACCCGTACTTCGTATCCCTTTTTCAATGCACGGACAAGCGGTTACAATTCACTTCAAATTTAACTGGATTACGCAAAAATGAGCAAAATTCGGTACATTGATATTGGCAGACGATATCAAGACGTGAACTTTTGGACGATTGATGGAAGACAAAAATGTGTTCTTAAATAAAATAAGGTGTGCAACACTTATCACGAACTCGCGTGTCACTTGTTCACGTAAGCTTGTTGTACAAAATGTTTTTGAAAGATATATCACTATATATTTTTCTCTGAGTTTTTCTTGATTAACTTAAAACACAACGAACGCTTTGAACTAACCTAGGAGAAGACTATAAACAAATTAACATTCACGTTGTTTTCAGACATGAAAAAAATAGGATTTTAAGTAAAAGGTTTACTGTTAGTGATCGATAATGATTTGACAAATGAGTATGGTCAATTTAACTCAAGACACTTTCGGAATGTACCTTTGATAAACACAGAATTTAGACTACTTTTGTATGGTTCATTGCATAAAAATGACCTTCACCTAAAGCTTGGCAATAAAACGTTGATTTAAACTATCAATTGCGCAATTCTATGATCATGTAAAATGTATTACAGGGGCATGTTTTCACTTTTTTGTATTTGTAAATCGTGTAAAAATATCATTGATACAAGGCTCCCAGGAAATGTTATAAGATCTTATAAGATCATCAAATATGAAGGGTCACCCTGATATTATCAATCTTTCGATGTTTGCCTTTGACTTGTTTCATTACAGCATTTCTTATGATTTATCTTATTTTTTTATGATTTTTATATTGATTAAGTCTTTCTTTGTGGTCTTCGTCACATGAACATAGTTCTTTAAATTTCCTGTAGAAAAGTTTTTTCTGCAACGGAGTTTACCCGTGTTAAATTCATATCTCTTGCACGTAAAAGACACCCTTGTAGAATTCGAAAAAGAGCAAGCTAATGCCGGTACAAGGCAGCACTCACACCCGTAAAGTGGAAAGGGGTTTATATAAGTTGGAAAACTTGTTTCCCAATGTAGTTTTAAATAAATATGTTTAAACTAACGGAGTTGAAAAAAAGTATAAATTTTATTTTCCCCTTAACTATAAGATGATTTTTTTTAATTTGACAACATTTGTTTCTTATAACTACCACTTAACTTTCGTTACTTTCCTAGAAATACTAAGTATATACGAAAGCTGCTAACCTCGAATGTAAATCTTAAGATAAGGAAATAAAGTATAACATATAAGTCAAAGTGACCGTTTATTGTAGAATGTTGCATTAAAATAACACTTTATTATTTTCGTACCTTCCTATATCTATATACAAACCATTTTTCTGGGGGTTTTTTTCAGCAAGAACGCTCAAATTGAAAGACATAAACACCAAGTAAGTTAAAATGCTCATAAAAGAATTGCATGGTAATCTAACTTTGTTTTCGTTTATTCAAAGATATGTATCAATTAGGGTACTGTGTCGTACAGATTTAAAAACTTTGAATTTCACCACTGAACAGACCGTAAAAAATGGTCATGCAACCTTAATTTTTTTGGCCATAAATTTTGTTATCATAGAGAATGATCAGTGCTCTTCGACTGGCCAATTTGTTCTCGAATTATCTGAACCGTACAATTTTTATATAAATCGAAAATATTTTGTTAATTTCATTTCTTAGAAAGTATACAGCAACCATACAACCATTTCAACATCATGACCGAAATTCAATGGAACTATTGGGATGTCATTCAAATTTTGTAGATTTGAAAATGTAAGCTTTATGCTGATCATACAAACGCTTATTGTTATATAGGTTCGATAATTAATACTTACAGTGTATTGTAATCCCTCTGTTCTATTCTAATGGTATAATTAATGTTTAAATTGAAAACTGTCACTGGACACACTAAATCTATTTGTTTAAACTCAGGAAACTGCTCCACACCAAACCATGGACCTAAAAACTGAAATAATACAAAATATGTAAATAAAGTTTAAATTAATAAATCGTTTTAAACATGGTATTGCATCTTTGCAAATGCATATCTGTCAGAAATTAGCTATAAATAATTTTCAAGTCATCGATGAAAAAGCCTGCAGTATTTTTAGGGTTTTCTTCAATAAAAAATGTGGCACTCCAGAGGACAGTAAAAAGCACGGTTCGGCCGCAAAGATCCAAAAAGATATTATAGGGGACAACCCAGACTTTAAATCTATAAAAGGGTTTCATCATATTTGGAAATTATAATTGAGTATGGAAATGGGGAATGTATCAAAGAGACAACAACCCGACCATAGAAAAAACAACAGCAGAAGGTCTCCAACAGGTCTTCAATGTAACGAGAAATTCCCGCACCCGGAGGCGTCCTTCAGCTGGCCCCTAAACAAATATATACTAGTTTAGTGATAATGAGCGCCATACTGATTTCCAAATTGTACACAAGAAACTAAAATTAGAATAATACAAGACTAACAAACACCAGAGGCTCCTGACTTGGGACAGGCGCAAAAATGTGGCGGGGTTAAACATGTTACCTACTAAACAAAGTTATTATTTTTCTTTCTTGAATTTTTGTTCAATTGTATGACACAGAAATCAACAACTATAGGTCACTGTATGGCCTTCAACAATGAGTAAAAGTTCTTCCGTAAAGTCAGATGTAAAAGGCCTCGAAATGAAAGAATGTTAGACAGTTCAAAGAAGCAAACTTGTAATTTTGTTCATCTGATGAGTTAAGCCTTTTTAAACTGATTTTCATAGTTCGTTCTTATGTTGTACTGTTATACCACTGTCCCAGGTTAGAGGAGGGTTTGGATCCCGCGAATATGTTTAAACATTATGTATGTATGTGCCTGTCCCAAGTCAGGAGCCTGTAATTCAGTGGTTGTCTTTTGTTTATGTGTTAGATATTTGTTTTTCGTTCATTTTCTATATAAATAAGGCCGTTAGTTTTCTCGTTTGAATTGTTTTACATTGTCATATCGGGGCCTTTTATAGCTAACTATGCGGTATGGGCTTTGTTTATTGTTGAAGGCCGTACGGTGACCTATAGTTGTTAATGTCTGTGTCATGTTGGTCTCTTGTGGACAGTTGTCTCATCGGCAATCATACCACATCTTTTTTTTTATATATCAGTATGATTATATGTACAAAATAATGAACGCAAAACAAATATGATATAAAGCAACAATCGACAACAGCACAAATACAGGCTCCTGACTTGGGATAGGTACATCCGAATGTGGTGTTGATAACCTCTCGGGTCCACTTCCTAAATACAAGGTGATAGGACGTGCCGCTTGAATAGGTCCCCTTTCTTAACTTAGAGTAAAATAACTTAATGTTTCGTTTAACTTGGCTATTACTTGTCATATTTCTTATTTAACATGTTAGAGGCAGAACGGGATCGTTTTCATCCTTCTGAATATTCAATTCAAATATGTTATATGTTGCTCATGCCATGTTTATTGTTTTGTATTCTTGTGGATTTTCGTTGACATTAAATGCAAAACGTTTCTGATTTTTTTTTTATTTCTAGTATATGTTACCGGTAATAAGAAATACGTGTTTCTGTAATAACCGTCATCAGCTATACCGACATAAGTTTGGAATGATAGAAAATAGCACACTCTTGGAAACATTAAAACATAATGATCCAAATAGTTTAGTTTATTAGAACTGCTATATCCCATCTAATATGTATATGACCATATAACATACGTACCATTTAGATTAGCGGTTTGTCCTTGTTTTTATGTGACGACGGAGTCGACTGTTTGTGTCTGGTTTTGTCTGTCATAATGTCTGTATGTGACTGTCGTGTTGACTTTTTCAGACTGTCAACAATGCTGATAATGTAGATAATGTATGTAGGTACCATTACAATGTCTTTTAGGTATATGACATACTGGAGTCATACTTACTGTTAGCTTAGTTTGTTTACATTTATGTACTCATGTTAAAAGTGCAAGCAATTCATCATGATCTTTTAGTATAATTATGTTTACAAAATGAAGGATGTTGTACAAACACTATGTATACTTATTTTTTGTTACACGTCACACTAAACACACATTTTTCGTTAACTATCAAAGCCAAATAAAACCACACAATAAATAATTCCCCATTTGTGATGTTGATGTTTTACTTGCTGGTTTTATCATGTATTTTTTTTCTTTTTTGTTTTCATTTCGGTATCGTAACTATTTGATACAAAATGATACACATTGTATCAATATTGCCAAGGACAATGTCAAATTCAACATGAAAAATCAGGGTTACTATTCATCGTTTACAATTAACACAACTGAACAGATTGCAAAATGTATGCTGCAGATAAAAAAAATTGTAATACAATAATTATATTATATAATTTAAATGGTTTCCACTCCAGCGTCTTTTGACTAATAGATATATAGCATGTTGTTTTAGAAATGACAGGTTCTTCTTTACATAGCAATTAGGGTATAATAATAAAAAAAAGCATACAATGTTTTCCCATTTTACATCCGAAGTCCTGCTTCCAATGAAACTTGAAATTTGAAATTGAAATAGATCATACTTTGTTAGGACATGTTTTACGCTAAACCACTCAGAGGCGCATTAATTGATATCACTCTCTAGAATATGCTTTTTGTCGCGATTCAACTCTGATTCGAACATGCAGAACCAAGACGATTCCACGCTTTTGTTAAAGATTTGGTGTGATTGTCAATTAGATAACTCTCAACCAAAGACAAAATGACGTAGAAGTCAACGTACGGACTTCAACAATGAGTAATTTTAAGTGTAGATGACATATCATACCGTTGTCGGAATACTCAATCTTAATTGCGCAGATGAGATAGTATAGTCAGGGTAAATAATTTCAAATCAGTTGCTAAATTGTAATTGTGCAAAGTAAATAATTTCGGAGTAAAATATTTTAATTAACAAATGACATATGGTAGTCGGAGTAAAATATTTTAAACCAGTAGATGAGAAGAAAACTTAAAGTCAGAGTAAACGATTTTAAATCAGTATATGATTAAAACTATGCACGACGGGCATCAGTATCATAACAAAAAGAGATCGATATGTTTTGATATATTATGGGAAAGCTTGATATTCAAAGTTTGAGATAGATTATTTGTTGATGGTGTATACAAATAGTACTTTTCAAAAAATAGCATATATCACATACTTATGCTCTTGCACTTAACATGATAATAAGAGCTTCAATAATAAAACTCATGGTCTATTGATATGTTATTAATTTTGCGAAAATAAATGTCTAAGCCACATTTAAACGTGGCGTTTACTATAATTAGTTTTCAACATCTAGAAACATTTAGAAAGTAAAATAACAAAAAAAAAACGAACTCAAAGGGAAATTCAATGCGAAAAGGCCTTTATAAAATGGCAAATTCAAAAGCTCAAACACAACATACGAATAGAAAACAACTGTTATATGCCTGTTAATATGCATTAAGATCTAATTTTATGGATGGCATTATTTTTTTTTAGAAAACTGCATAGGCTGCTATCAGATATTAATATTATATCATTGCTAATAAAAAAATATCCTCAATTATAAATACGGTGCCAAAAACGAATTTATATCTTATATCTCTCTTTTAAAGACTTATTTGCTGTTTTGCTTACCTGATATAAATTAAAATTCTGTATGGTTGGAATATTTGGACAACGGCCAGGCTGAGTAACTTGTCCAATCGTAAATCCTATCAAGGTAAAAATAAGTAAAATATAGTAGCTTTCCATTTTCGTCTTAGTATTTGTAGAACTTCAAACAACGTTTGCATAAATTAACATTGCATGTATGAACTGATAACTGGACTATACTCAGACAAATGATAAGCATGAACGATTTTGCTATGTTTTGATCGTTCGATGACTAACCTTATACACTATGTTCTTGTAATCCTACATGTTATGGTTTTTGTCTTTTTATGTCCCTAGTTGTAAAACATGGATATTCTCACATCCTTGTAATTCGGTCTTCATATACAACAATGTCTAATATCGTTTTACGATATACTGCGACCTTAAAACACAGAGCCTAGCATATATTTATACACAACAAAACATAGAATATATATTTATTAAGATATAATAAACTAAGATACATACTACATGATATACATACAATAAAATAAACATCATTTGGCGTTTAGCCGTCTCGGTTGTTGTCACAGTGATTGATTAATTCCCAAGCTTGAGAATCATATCAATCGGAAGATCTGAGTTCATGCTTGAACTTCTGATACGCTAGGACACTAACTTTAAGTTCATGCTTGAACTTACTGATGGACCTGTTCTTGTTTATGACTACAAGCATGTAGATCAAAAACGTCAGTGATAGAAGTCCATGCATGGACTGACATCAGGACTGACTTAGAACAGGGATCTGTTGTTAGTTAGTGTCCGGAAACTTTTAGCACGTGTCTGGTCTATTTAAAATTTAACCAAATTACTGCTATAAGTCCCATTACCTGTTACAAGCAACTTATACATCAATAACTCTGCATCAAATTTGGGGAAATTGAGTTAATAATAACGAAAATATGCGATCTAAAAGATATTATATACCGAGACAGCAGTTTAATAGTACATTATAGATTTCTAATATAATGAAACAATGGTGGTGGTGGGGAAGGTGGTGGTTAGTCTATATAGAATCGACAACACTACTCCATTGCCAATTAATAATGGCATCGGTCACGTGCTATATGACTTCACTCTTCATGCATGAGGCACCATAAGGTGCACGCGTGAAAAATAGTTTTGTGTGTATAAAACCAATTTATTAAGGTGAACCTATATAAATAACCATTTATACACAACAAAACATAGAATATATATTTATTAAGATATAATAAACTAAGATACATACTACATGATATACATACAATAAAATAAACATCATTTGGCGTTTAGCCGTCTCGGTTGTTGTCACAGTGATTGATTAATTCCCAAGCTTGAGAATCATATCAATCGGAAGATCTGAGTTCATGCTTGAACTTCTGATACGCTAGGACACTAACTTTAAGTTCATGCTTGAACTTACTGATGGACCTGTTCTTGTTTATGACTACAAGCATGTAGATCAAAAACGTCAGTGATAGAAGTCCATGCATGGACTGACATCAGGACTGACTTAGAACAGGGATCTGTTGTTAGTTAGTGTCCGGAAACTTTTAGCACGTGTCTGGTCTATTTAAAATTTAACCAAATTACTGCTATAAGTCCCATTACCTGTGACAAGCAACTTATACATCAATAACTCTGCATCAAATTTGGGGAAATTGAGTTAATAATAACGAAAATATGCCAAAATACAGTTGATGACTGGTTTTTAAAGGAGACAACTGAACCCCAAATGAAGATGATTACTGTAAATTCAAATTTACTGAGTGCGTATGGCAGTGATGAACTCTCGCATTAATAGATGATACTTTGTATTCTACAGATTTTCTAAAATCGCAATGATAAATGCACGCATCAATTCTGAATTTACAGTATCTTTGAACAAAGATTTGTTACTATATTAATATATCTGAATATGTGAATGATATACAAATGAACTTAATATCAGATGCGAATAGATGAATAGCAATTAAAACGTCCATCACTAATCGTTTATCAGTATGTAACTCCAGCGTGCTGGAAAACATGGAAATTTTATAGTGATAAGCACAAGTGTTCTGATTAACTACTGTCGGTCGTGAGAAGAAATATTACGACTTGATGAAATCAAATGTTCTGCTTGACCTTAACATAACTTTCATAAACATGTCAATGAACTCTGATAATAATGTTCTCAGCATCTGCTATACTATAATGTTCTTTATCTCTCAAGAGCTTTATCTACATAGTTAATTAGTAAGTTCAAATATCAACACAAATCGGGAACTGTCATACTGCTATAACTGGTTTAAATGTTTAACCCTTGTCTCATTCATTGAAAATGGTACGTCACTGATAGCAATTATAAACAAATGTATATGCTTAGCAATTAATATACACATAATAAATGAAGACAATGAAACGTCAATATATTTACATAATATGGGGATTATTATGCCCCAACACTATCGAAACACACTTTAAACCACTATCAGATTAAACAATGGGGATTATTATGCCCCTGAAACACTGATTAAAAACGCAATTGATGTCGTTGTGTTGACCTCATAAACACGATGAACTGATGTGTGGTAATGAAACAGTCTATATATACTCTAAGGCACTTACAATATTAAATCAAGATAAAAACGTATGCGATTGAAATATTCCTATGTACAATAAACACTAAATCTTCATTCGAGTAATGCTTGTTGAGCTTGCTGTATCGTTGATAAAGATGTTCTGATATAGCGAGTATAACACTGTGAACTCCACCGTCCGAGTGTCTGAATAAGGTGATCTTCAATTTTTGAACCTGCTGTGGTACTTGCTCCAATGCGAAAGCTGTGACCATTATATAAGTCTGAGTTGTATCCAAGTACGGCAAGTATGTTTTTTAGAGAAGAAATGAAGTAGTTTCGTGTTAAAGCTTTCCTATTTTCCATCACAAAGAAAGCGTCTTGTGATTTACTATCTTTGAATTTCCTTGAACGATAGTCCATGTAACGTTCCAGAGATAAGACTGGACAAACAGAAACTCCCGACGCAAATAAATGAATGTCAACACCTTCACGGAATGGGTCTGTTTTCGAAGCTTTCAAATGAAAGGTAACTTTATCCTTAAGGAATCGGATATCTTCGATACTCACATTGCATTCTGAATCAAACGAATGTAATACTGTAAATTCCCCACATCGGAGAAATCCAAAATATGCCGTGACACACGCTGCTTCCAGAAGAATGTCTATATACGGAGTATAATACCCTTTCCTCAACAACTGACAAATGTCCTTGAGTATCGTGAAGGTAATTGGCAGTCTAGGTTTTGTTGATTTTTTCTCATTTTTCTTTATTCCTCTATATAACGCATCGAGTCGATAAAGTTTATCAGAACTGCCGCTAAATATTGAAGTCTTCCCATTCTCTAAGTATTTATATCGTATTCCACATATATACATTTTAATAGTAGAACATTTCAAGTGCAAGTTTTTAAAACAATGCGTAGCGAAATGAATAAGAGATTCTTCAGTTAACGGAGGCATGTCTGAATTAAGCCAAATCACTCCAGTCATTCGTAAAAAGGTTGCATAGGCAGAATACCCACACTCATACTGCGTACGTGTTCTAGGAGCTATTGAAGTTTTGAGTAAACAACTTACACTATTAGTCAATTCCACATTACGAGTGAGAAGTGCGGACAAATCATGGCTTGTGCATCTGCTTCCGGCGCTTCTTTCCGGAACGTCTGAAAATCAAATCGAGAAAGTGAATCTGCAATCACATTTTTAACACCAGGGATATGCTTACTTGAAAATGTAAAATTGTTAATTGCAGCTAACCAAGTGAGTTTACGCATTAGTTTCATAATATCTTGCACTTTGGAGCGTCCCTTGTTTATAATATTAACAGTAGATTCATTATCACAATGAAAAACTATTCGTTTTCTCGTCCAAAGTTTGACCCAAAGTACTGCCGCCACTACAATTGGATACAATTCTCGGAAAGCCATAGACATATCAGAATCAAGTATATTTTGTAACTCTGGTGGCCAAGAACTACAAAACCAATGTCCCTTGAAGTAACCTCCAAAGCCAAGTGTTGAAGCAGCATCTGTAAACAATTCGAAATCCGCTGAATTGGTAGTGAAAGTATCATAGAAAAAGGAGACGCAGTTCCACTGCTTAAGAAAAATATACCACATCTTTAAATCATCTCGACATTCGGCTGACAGTGTAACATAGTAATTGAGATTGTTAACTTTAGTCGATAGGTTAATGAGATAAGTTACAAAAGTCCGTCCAGGTATAATAACTCTTGCGGCAAAATTGAAATGTCCCAAGAGTTGTAAAAGTTCTCGTTTTTTAATAGAACGTCGACGTAGAAATGTTCCAATGAAATAAATAATGCGTTCAACTTTATCTTGTGGAAGTCTAGCTTCCATCTTATCTGTATCTAATATAATTCCGAGATACTCTAGTGTGGTATGTGGACCTACAGTCTTTTTCTTAGATAATGGTATATTCAATCTATTAAAAATTAAAGTGATAAGTGCCATAGTTCTATCTCCTGAAGTGTCTGATGCTTGAACAGTTAAAAAATCATCAAGCAGATGAAGTATAACTGGAATATTGTAATTGTTCTTGGCTATCCAACAAATTGCCACTGACAAGTTGTCAAATATTTTAGGTGATGATCGTGAGCCAAAACAAAGACGCACATAATAGTAATATAAATTTCTCCATTTAATACAGTATAAATGATGCTGATCCCTTTTGATCCCTAATTGCTTGAATGCATCGGCAATGTCCGCCTTATTTAGTATTGATAATCGTCCGAATTCTTTAATTGCGTTGATTGCATCATCTATTTTAACGTATGACAGCGAGCATTGCTCTTTATCGATTAAATCGTTAATACTAAAATGATCTTGACTTTCATGTGGAGACGACAGATCAACTATTAACCTCTTTTTTCCTGAATATTTGCCTTCCACTATACCTATTGGGCTCACACGATACCTATCAAAAGGGAGCTTTTTGAATGGCCCAACTAGATAACCTTTATCGACCTCTTGTTTAATTATAATATCAACGCTGTCTGGATTTCGGAAAGCTGATTGTAGATTTTTACATTCAACTGTTGGTAATTCTGTTTTCGACACCATGGTATCAAAACCGTTTGTTATACCGTCTAATAAATATTTTACAAAATTTCTATCCGGATGTTTTGCTAATTCTTTTTCAAGGTTATTTACATTGATGCAAGAAAGTTGATAATCATCATTCATATCGAGTCACCTAGATGTTTTAACGTTCGGCTTATCAGCAGTTTTGTTTTGATTACTAGCACTGGTATCCTTGTTGTTACCACATGTCTTGAAACCGTGACCTCTACTTTTACACTTGATACACGCATGTGTAAACTTGCATTCTTTCCATTTGCATGTTCCATAATTGAAATTATTACAAAGGTCAAGACCCTCTGCTTGAATGATATTTCTCCCATGCCTATCTTTTGATTTATCTACAACACGACCGTTCGTCGTGGCTTGTGGGGCGCAAGGAGGAGTTTCTTGATAAACTTGTTTTTGGCAGAATTTCGTTGTGTGGTCGTAATCTCCACATAGTTCACATTCTCTACTTTGTAACCCATTCATAACTAGATGTAATAGACGGTCGTCTACCTTTCCCCAGTTAATTGCAATATTATGTTCAATAATAGCAGTGGCGGCCTTAGCCGAAAACAATTTGTGGTATTTGTAAAATCTTTGTCCGTAGTTATAGGCTATATCATTTATATCGGCCTCGTACTGATCTAATTCATCTCGCCGTTGAGGATATACTTTACAGATAATATTCCTAAACTTCCTGAAGGCCTTATTGAACTCATCAAGGGTCAATGTTTTCTCTAGACGAGGATCCTTAGGAGCAGATAACTCTACAGTTAGCCCTTCAGAAACGACAGTGCGTGTTTGGGGAACCTCATTTTTTGGATACAATAAAAGAGAAAGGTTTATATCCTTACCTTCTAGAATTTGCTTTCTTAAAGAAGTAGACACGTAGTCCATTTTTGGTAGGTCCTCTGCAAAAACAATCCCTTTAGAAGTGTCAACTTGTCTTTGGAAGGTTTGTTCCGCATTTACAGAAGAGATTGGGGTCATGTGTCCGTATGTGGCTTGATATGCCGAGGCAAAGTCATAGTTTGACTTTAGATTCTGCAGACTACTGTTTGATGAAGCATCTTTATTGGCTAGAAGTCCTACAACCATAGATGACATAGCCGACATAGCTTCATTTGCCGACTTTAGTGCGGAAGTAGAATCCTTTAGCATGTCTGCTGTTTTTGACATTGCATTGTTTTCATTTACTGGTTGATCAGTGTCCACCTATGACTTCACTCTTCATGCATGAGGCACCATAAGGTGCACGCGTGAAAAATAGTTTTGTGTGTATAAAACCAATTTATTAAGGTGAACCTATATAAATAACCATAAAATAATGTCTAACTACAAGTTTTCGGTGTTTATCATCAAATACTTCATTATCTTTAGTATCTATATAAAACAAACATATTGATAAAGTATGTTAAATATAATAAACGTATTTACACTTTTGGTATTTATCTGAATCTTGCCTCCAAATGACCTTAGATCTACTCCGAATCACCCTTTGACGTCAAGCAACAATCACTTTTAAATTGTGACGTCAAATATTTTAAATTATGATGTTAAAGTTTACGGGAACCTGTGTGATTTTACGTAATGGCGGTCAAATTTGCATACAAGTGTAAATACGTCTATAGTCATCCAGAGTTAAAATTATGGAAAGCAAGCATTCTTTTAGTATTGCTTGCCTAAAATGTAAAATCACAAAAATACTGAACTCAGAGAATCAATTAGGAAAGTCCATAATCACATGGCAAAATCAAATAACAAAACGCATCAAAAACGAATGAACAAGAACTGTCATATTCCTGATGCATAGTCCCCTACCAGCTAAAAATTCATTGTATTGGGAAAAAAAATCCCGCTTGTTCTATAACTTGTCATGGTGTAAACTATATAACACATATCAATTCAATATCTTCAAGCATGACGAAAAAAGTGTTGAAAACTGATTATTCGAGTAATTTTTTCTAAGTCAAGGAACCTTAATCATCAGACCGGAAGAAATTACAAACTTGATCTGTAACTTGCCAGGATAAAACAATACATCAAATATCAAATCAATATTCTAAAGCATGAAGACAAAAAAGTGTGGAAAACTGATTTGCCGGACTGACGGATACACAGACGGACAGAGTGCAAACCTAAAATTCCCTACGACTTCGGCGGTAGGGAGCTAATAATGAACCACAGAGGCTACAGATAAAAACAGATATATAATAAGGCATAGATATACAAAAAATAAGTCTTCACTCCAAAAATATATTGAACACATTGTGACTCAGAGAAAGCATGCACATTTTTGCTATTCTTCACAATTTAGCACCTCATTATTCTCCAATCTTTATTTTTTTGTATCTTTTCTCTAATCTTTCTGGGACTATTATACGAATTATCTCATCATAGTTAACATGATTACAATTTTATATTTACGTTAGACGCGCGTTTCGTCTACAAAAGACTCATCAGTGACGCTTCAGTCAAAAAATGTTTAAAAGGGCCAAATAAAGTACGAAGTTGAAGAGTATAGAGAACTAAAAGTTCCTAAAAGTTTTGCCAAATACAGCTGAGGTAATCTATACCTGAGGTAGAAAAGCCTTAGTTTTTAAAAAAATTAAAAGTTTTGTTAACAGTTAACTTATTATTATGCATATATCAATGATAACTCAAGTCAACACAGAAGTGCTGACAACTGGGCAGGTGATACCATCGGGGAAATAAATCTCCACCAGCAGTGGCATCGTCCCAGTGCTTGCAAATTAACTCATCATAGATACCAGGATTAAAATTTTATATTTACGCCAGACGCGCGTTTCGTCTACAAAAGACTCATCAGTGACGCTCGAGTCAAAAAAATGTTTAAAAGGGCCAAATTAATTACGAAGCTGAACAGCATTGAGGACCAAAAGTTCCTAAAAGTTTTACCAAATATAGCTAAGGTAATCTATTCCTGTGGTAGAAAACCCTTAGTTTTTCAAAAATTTAAAGTTTTGTTAACAGTTAATTTATAACTTTGAACATATCGATGATAACTCAAGTCAACACAGAAGTGCTGACTACTGGACTGGTGATACGAAGTCAGTATAATATTTCCATATTCTTTATATTGTTTGCCCATTATTATCTACTCTGCAAACCCCATCCATACGCTCATTAAAATCAGCAACATAATTTAAAAATTTGATTGATCAACTAGTATTTGATAGAAGGTCTGCGAAACATCAGTCAGATATTCATCTCCTTAAACACGATAAACAAAGTGAAATACATCTATGAGAGCGAGAAAAAGATAACTTATTTATTACCTAAAATTGAACTGTTTCACCACATCACAGAGGTATCGTACATAATAGAAATGCACCAGTGAAGCAAAGATCTTAATTACTATCACTTGTTTGTTTTTTCAAAATCCAAAATGATGATTATTACTGATTTCCTTCCCTTGTATTGTAGATAATTAGCAGTGGTTAATGTAGACAAACACTTTTTACTTCTGTGCAACCAGGTGACAAGATATACCGAAATGCAAGATAAACGAGCTTCAATGATCTACATGCATGTCTATGAAGTTATTTGATGTATTCGCCGGTCTCGTGTCTGGCTTCCTTTGTAAAACAATCAAGATATAAATCTTTTGTTAAATTTTCTAGTGTCAATAACCGTTGTTCGATTTGTCAAATGTTAACATAAAAACATGCCAACAAGGATAACTTCTGTACAAAGAACACCTCTCCATTCATGTGAGATGGTCTGAATAAGGGTCCATCATGTCTGTATTCTTTAATTTCTATGGTAACTTTTCTCTTTTCTTTACATTTTTTACCTACCATTCTCTATACTTTATATTGATGATCACATTTTTATCTATTCTTTATGTATAAGTTACCAGTTGTTCTTTATTCTGATTTTTTTGGGTCTATTTTTATGTATTATTTTTGCCCATATTGTCTGTAGTTTTGACCCATTATTCTCCATTCTTTATAAATTAAAATATCCATAAGTCTGTATGCTTTATGTTTTATGATCTCTTCTTTGTTTTTTAGCACTCCATTTTTCCCTATTCTATACTTGTTTGTCCTTTTTTGCTTTTTAACATAATTTCCAACTAGATAATAACAATGGCACATATTTCAGCATTTATTGGATAGAACACAAATCTAGGGTGCTCGCATAAGGCAGCTTAACTGTCTAAAAATCATGGATCTAAGACTTGAAATAGTTTTGACCTATAATTTTTATAAATACCTTCAAAAAGTAATAGCTCAGCGTTTATCTGAAACTGGTGTTTGGATTGTTTTGACTGCATTATTTTAACAAAAGTTGATTGTATCACTTTAATGTTACATGTATAGAATTGTTAATTTAAAAAATATTGTGGCGATGAAACGACAAACAAATGTGTGGTTTTCAGTAGAATGTTTGTTGTGAATGCATAAACAAACAGACATGTTAGAAAACTAAACAGTTTTCATTTCACACTTCCTGGTGGTACTATGGATTGATGGTACATAGATGTTTGTAGGTAAATCATTATTGATGGAAATGAACGAACAAAATAATCGTTTAAATGTACAAAAAAGTAGATATTGTAGTTGTTCATCAAATTTCAAGGTCAATGAGATTTAAATTTTCTAGACCATTGGAATGAAGGTATTTGATTAATAGAGACAAAGAAAATTTCTTAAAAAAAGCGATAAACAAGTTTTGTAATTTTTAAGACACAACATTTTTTTCTACATGCACATGATGTTTATCACCAAAAGTACATTTCACCAAATGATTATGCGATGTTACAACAAATATGTTTTATATATGTATTTCTTTAGCTCCGACTGTCATTCAATTAGACGGTTTCAATAGCTATAAAGCCAGATTTAATCCACTATTTCCTGATTAAAAAATGTCAATACCAAGTCAGGAATATCCATTCGTTTGATGTGTTTGAGCTTTTGATTTTGCCTTTTGACTAAGGACTTTCCGTTTTGCATATTTCTCTGAGTTCGGTATTTTTGTTATATTACTCTTTATATCAAATTCATCAAAGTTTTACCCGAACTCAGACAATGTTGACCGAAGAGAGATTTGAACCCTTTTGATCTTACAGTCACACGTGTTTGGGTACCTAAATATCATTGGCTTTCAAGTTTTGAGGGTTTGCATTTTCCTATGGTGTTAAATCAAGCACATATTATAGTGTAATTTTCCGTTTTCGAAATAAAAATTAACCATAAACCCTGTACTGTAACGTTCACGTCACAACATCATCGTTTTTACATTTATTTGTATTTTTCACATCTTGTTTAGTTTGTTTAACTAATGTTATATTGCAAACAGTCACCAACTATAACTACTCATGGATCATCGACACAATTGTTTGTGTTCTGCCATTTTCGAGAGTATCCTCCACAGCAGTCAGTAGCATTGTCAATGATTAAATAACACATTTCAATTAATATATAGTTAACAGTTTTAGTTAAAAATAAGTTTCAAAGCCATCACAGATGGTCATGGGTATTTGGCTGATCAACTGATTCAGACAATATTTGGATATAGCGATAACTACTTTAAATACTATCAGATATCTACCATTTTTTCTAATCTATGATGCCATAATAGCGGTTTGACTTATAACTGGATTTTTCAAAAGTAACAAATGCCATGTCTTAATTGTCGCTACGGGACTAAGAGTGGATTGAATTTCCTCAGCAACTGATTTCGTCTAAGGTTTTTTTTCCTCTTTTTATGTCTTTAACAAAATATCCGGTTTTCTTCGACATGGTTAAACACGATTGTCAACAGAGCGATCATTGAAAAGTGGACGCGCATGAAGAATTATAGACAGCTTTGTAGCACCTTTTCTAAAACTCGTTATCAAACAATGTAAACTAAAAAACAAAATATAAAATACTTTCTACCCCATAAATGTATAAAAAAGGCCTCTATTTACACGTAAATTTCCATCCTAGCAACAGGAATAAAAAATAATTGTGCTAATCTCAAATGAAAAATAGTATTATTGAATCTAGGACATAATAAGTTGCCCCCTCTGAAAGTGGTACGAGGATCATTATTAGCTATCTCCATTTCTTCAAAAGATACTAATTGAATATAAAGAGATGTGGTATGAGTGCTTATGAGAAGACTCTCAGTAAAAGTAATGTCTTCAACACGAAGGCTGGGCTCACACCGAACAGCAAGCGATAAAGGACCCAAAAAATGTAAAACCATTCAAACGGGGAAACAACTGTCTTATCTAAATAAAAAACGAGAAACGAGAAACACTTCTGACCACACCAACAAACTACTGAACATCGGGTTCCTGACTTAGGACGGATACAAACAAATGCAGCTTGTTTTAAAAAAAAAATAGGTAGCAACCTTCACCTTCACGTAAAATCATAGTTTACTATAGCTTATCAACATATAAGTTCCATATGGGTCTCTTACCGACCTTTACCTAGATAACTGTTCCTTATCACCTTATACCATGAGGCCACACAATTGTCTGATTATTAAAAACACTCCTCTTGTTTGAAATTTGCTATGTATCATAGCCGCATCAATCGATATATGCTTTTATATCTAGCTAAACCTCGTATGACAGTCAAATAAAATCGCATTGTATCAACAACACTGTGTGAACAAACCAAACAGACATAATAAGTAAAGATCTCCAAAAAAGCATTCATTGTTTCTGTTGGTTTGTTGTTTTCCTCTAACAGTTGATGTGTTTCCCTCGGTTTAAGTTTGCTACCCGGATTTAATGTCAATCGATTTACGACCACTTTTTGACAGCGGCACACGACTGTTGCCGTTATGTACAACAGTCAACAGTGTGTTTGAATAGTTTCCAAAAATAGACAGTAAAAATGAATTTTCAAAGACAAAGAAAAGAACACAATATAGATAAAAGAAGGTGTGGTATGAGTGCCAATGAGACAAATCTCCATCCAAGTTAGAATTTTTAAAAGTTAACCATTATAGGTCAAAGTACGGCCTTTAACACGGAGCCTTTTCTCACACCGAACAGTATCATACAAAGGGCCCAAAAAACTTACTAGTTAAACCATTCGAACAGAAAAACCAAAGGTTTATTCTATATAAAAACGAGAAACGTGAAACACCTATTAATAACCGAAAACCCTCAAAATAAAGTTCCTGGCTTAGGACAGGTGAACAAACGAACCAGGTTTTAACGTTTTAGGTGCAAACCTTTATCCAACCTGAAACAAGTACAGTGTAACATCACAACATAGAAAACACAGAATAGCATTTGAGATGACTGAAATCAATCAAACGGCATATAAACAAACATAGGTGAATATACACTATAAAACGTTTTTACGTAGATAAACCACGTCAGTACCTTAACTCTATACTTCAGGACAATCTGATGTTATTTGTAGAGTTGATACGAAATATCTATTTACAGGATTTACAGGATTTTGGATCTGCCCTTTAACTTTTTGTTTTAGAAAGGAGGAAACGTTCTTTGACATAACACTGGTTCACGTAACTTCTGCTCAGACACGGATGACATTTTACAACGTCTGAGCTGCATTCTCTAAAACAGAATGAGTTTGAAAATATATATCCAATATGCAGGTGAAGTTGGTATATGGTTACTAATGTGAGGGAAATTGATAATTTCAAATTTAAAATAGTATCATTTGAGCATCGGTTAACTACTGTTTCCTTTATTTGTGACCGATTCTGGTACTAAGATGACCGCTCATGTCAAATATAAGGTTTAAGTCTTTAAATGAGGCAGAGCAAGCCGTTTTTGTTGTTCTGGGGGTTTATTAATGGAACCCTATCAGAAAAGTTTGAATTGTTATCATCATCCATATATCGGAACTCGAAAATAAAATTATCTGGCTTCTATCATTTTATAGTTTTTGTCTGAAAATGTCCGAAGGAACTCTGATTCAAGGTCAATGAATCGTGATGAGGGGTGGTAGTCATATCATCTTAATGAAAATGAGACTTGCAAATGCCTTATAGATTTCCTTACCAAATATCATTTACTTTTCATAAGTGGCTCATCTTAAATTGAGCTAATCACACTTGAATATGTTAATTATACAAAACATTCAAAATCAATAGATCATGACTGAAGGGCAGAACCAAATAATCTCCATACAAATGCATACATGAATATGATTGACATTCTGTTGAAGGTTTCTCTTAAACTGACCTAATCTCAAACTTAAACTCATACATGAAAATTAAGAAGAAGTTTCAAAGTCAATATACCTTGACTCGGAGATAAGGACTAATGTTCTCCAAGAAAAAGAAAAGTGTTTATGCTTATACAACTCATTGGCCTACAAAAAATGATTTCCCCAAAAACTTACTATCATATTCTTATAGATTGTTGACTTCGCCGCTGACGCCGAAATATCATGCCTATGTGTCACTTTTGATTCCGTCAAGGCGATACAAAAACCGTACTTTGAAATAAAAAAAAATAGGAAGTAATCATTATTAAGTTATGTAATACTACTTTTATTGATGTACCACTTAATTAACATAGGACAACAAGCAAGATCCATGAATCATATATATACGAAATCCATTTTAAATTTCGCCTAGTGTACGTGAACTGTCGTTTACCATATCAGTTGATTTCTCAAAATGAAAAACAATTTATGTAATTTTGTTATTACGTAATACGATTATCTCCTGATTTTGTTTTGGTTAAAACTTATGCCTAACTATATCTTATGGGTTTATATTTTAATGAATGCTATATGTTTAAAACAAAATATACAATAAATTGTATTGCAATTGCAAATATGATACAAATATCCCCATTGTTTAATTACTAGTACCAGAAAACTACAATATTATAATAAGGAAACGTATCGGGTTAAAGAGATAGACTATCAGAGATACATATTAATTAAAATAAAAGTCAACACGAGCAGGTAAATAAATCTCAATTTGAAATACCAAATGAAACCTTCGTACATTACCTGTCCTCATGGCTACAAACCCGATAAAGTGAACATGCATGTTTAGGAATAGTCCTCATATAGCATAAGATTTTAGAAAAATCTATAAAAAGAAAAATTGAACCAGCTCTATAATCAAAATAAAGAAAATCAAATCCGATAGTATAGCTGTATCGACTGCAAACATAAAGTATCACTGGGGTAAAGCTAATGACCGTAACTGCATTCACGGTCATCCCAAGATGTCGGACGAAAAATTAGGTCAGTATTTTTATTGTCTGTTAAGTTGTTTCTACATCATTTTCTTTACAAAGCATACATTGGTACGATGTAAATTTATAAAAGATTCACACGGAAGTCACAAATCTCTACCGAGAAACGTGTATAGAACGGGAAATTGGCTTTGAAAAATTCGCTAAGATGACCGTAAATCATCTTTAAAATATTTTCAAGATGACCGTAACATATAATAAGGATGACCGTGATTGGTAAAATGATGACCATAATTTCGAAAGGATGACCGTAATTTATAAAGGATGACCGTACCTTTCATAATATAACCGTCATTTCTAAGTAATATCCGTATTTGTATTACCTTTTTTGTATCAAATAATTAATCGTGTTGGTGTAAGACGTATTTATAAGACAACATTAGTTTAAACAATATTTATTCAGATAATTCATCATATTATACAAAGGAAATAATATTCAGTATCAGAAACAAGCAATTTCTTTTACAAATCTGTCTCCTTTACAAAAATAGTACACTTATTGAACAATACATAAATATAAATACTGGCATGCTATGTAATAAATATATGAATATGAAAAAGGTGAAAGAAAAAGAATAAGAAAAAATTTAATGAAAAAAAAAAAAAAAAAAATAAAAACATGAATTATTGTAATGTATAAATTGTGAAATGCTTGGGTTGCTATTGAGTGATGAAGCATTAACATCAAGGATTAAAACGTTTACTTTTAATAATATATTTCTGCACCAAACTAAATAAAAGACTATTTTGCTCATTTGAGAGTACCGTTGATCCAAAAAGCAAAGTTTTTGTGTTAACTTGGACAGGAAGAACTGAAACATAATCCAATAGTTCTTGTCAGTATATATAGGACAAGATAACAGGAAGTGAGAATTTGTTTCTACATCACCACAACGACAATTTGGAGAGGCTACTAAGTTACGAAGGAAAAGGTGAGAATTCAATGAGCTTGAATCCACTCTTAAGCGAGCATGAAGAATTTGACCAAAACGATGTCCTATATAATAATACGCTGGGATCTTACTATTTTGTGTACTTATTTGTTTTTTGAATAATGATAAAGATTCACATTTTCTTATGTTTAAGTTAAGAGTGTTCCATAGTTTTGTTGTTGCAGGGATGAAATATTCAGAATATAAACGGGTCCGTGTGTTGACTTGTGAAATATTATTTATTTGTCTTGTATTATGACCATGCCTACTGCCTACTGAATCAGGCAATAAGTCTTTTAAATACGCTGGAGTTTTATTATTCAAAATTTTGTGATAATGAGTTAGTCTGTGACTGCGTCGTCTTTCAGATAATTTTTCCCATCGAGTTTCAACATATAAATTTTTTATACTGGTAAGTTTAGTACCCTCCGTTTTGTGTTTTGTGTTAACTTGGACAGTTATTATTTTATTTGGAATACATTTTTCAGCAGCTTCTATGATAGTTTTTGTTATTTCGGTTGTAAATTGTTCAACGTTATTTAAGTTAATTACGGAATTCCAATTTTTTCAGATAAAATGTAACGATATCTGTCATAGTCTCCTGGATCATATAGCCAAAGTTTCCGCTTAAAAGTTTTTTGACGACATTTTGGAAAGTTCAAAAGACTGATTATAGGACAGTGAAAACGTATTTGGTCTAATAAAGGTGGCCCGACTCCACAGTAATTTATTATGCGAGCATCATTTGTTATAAAAAGGTCTAACAATGATGACGACGATTCAGTAAAATGAGTAGGTTCATCTATGATCATTTGAGTAAGACTAAATTGGCTTAACAAAGGTGTAATTTTTGAAGACAACATTATCCTAAAGATAGACAAATATAAGACGTGCTTCAAATACATGGTTCGTCATATGTAGCATCCAACTACAAGCCAAATAGTTAAAAAGAACTAACCGAGCCCCTTTTGCGACAAACTCAACAAAAAACAATGCATACAAATATGGACAGTTCTTTCAATAGACGGTCATCCTTTTAAATTTAGTCATTCTTTATAAATTACGGTCATCCTTAACAATTTACGGTCATCTTTTAACCAATTACGGTCAGCCTTGTTATGATTCGCTAATCCTGTTACGGTCATCTCGATTTCGATTTACGGTCATCCTCGCAAATTTTTCAATTCCAAATTCCCGTTTAATACACGTTCCTCGGTAGAGATTTGTGACTTCCGTGTGAATCTTTTATACATTTACATCGTATCAAAGTATGCTTTGTAAAGAAAATGATATAGAAACAACTTAACAGACAATAAAAATACTGACCTAATTTTTCATCCGACATCTTGGGATGACCGTGAATGCAGTTACGGTCATCAGCTTTACCCCAGTGAAGTATAAGCACTATGAGATATAGATATATAAAAACTGTTCAATAAATCCGATTTAGTTAGATTGTGAACTCAATCGGCAAAATAATTTGTCATTTGAAAAAATGAGATTATTTAAGATGGAAAATTTGTTCAAATAACACTGAAACTATGTTATGGACTCCTTGTAAGGAGAACACCTCAAATGATAAGTTAATTAGGAACTTCGAGAAATTAACACACTTGCAAATAAACTCATCATAAATACGAGGATTGAAATTTCATATTTAAGCCAGACGTGCGTTTCGTCTTCAAAAGACTCATCAGTGACGCTTGGAAACAAATGTTAAAAAGGCCAAATAAAGTATGAAGTTGAACAGAATAAGGACCAAAACACCCCTAAAAGTTTTGCCAAATACAGTTAAGGTAATCTATTCCTGAGGTAGAAAACCGTAGTATTTCAAAAATTCAAGGTTTTTGTTAAAAGTTAATTTATAATTGTGAATATATCAAAGATAACGCAAGTCATCACAGAAGTGCTGACTACTGGGCTGGCGATAACCTCGGGGAATTAAAACTCTACAGTGAGCCATAACACGACAAAGGGATAATCAAATTGACAAGGAAATGACAAAAAAAAACCACCAACAATCTCAGGACGAACACTGGTAAAACAAACAAAAAATTGAGCTATACAAATCACAAAAAATTATGGGTGATCGGGCAGGTACACAAATCGTGCTTCATATGCAAATAGACCTTACTTCATATAATAAACCGCCACAAACCTGATGAATATAACTCCCGAGAGGGGTTATTTTTGTGTTATTTTCACTTCTCAGCAGAGGGAGGTTACCACTGCTAGCGGACTCTTCGTCTTGCCCGAGGGAGCCACCAGCTCAGAATTCGGTGCTTCGGTACTGACATGATTAAAAACATACTTTTGAACCATTCCCTGTTAATATATCATAATATTATTGAGAAACTAAGGTTCGAACTTCCTCATGGCAAAGATTACTTTAAATGAATTTGGCTATTCTGATTATGTCACTATTAATCATATAGCTCCCAACATTCCTATGTATAAGTACATCCATTGCTTTCAAATGTTTGCAAAAACTGTCAGAAAAACTTAAAAAAAGGACAATCTTATGGGTATCATCCTTGCTGACTAATTGAAAGTCGCTGGACCGTAACATGAAGGCAGAGCCTCGAAAAAGTCTTCAAACTAATATGTTAAAATAGTAATGCAACTTTATACAAAATACATTGATTGTTCACAAGTACTATAAAACTGACTAAAGCAGACAACTTAATACTGAAAATTCATATTAATTCAATATAAAAAGTAAAATAACAAAACTACTTAACTCTGCAGAAAATTCAAAACGGAAATTCCGAAGTGGATCATGGCATAGAAAACAATGCCTCGAAATTGCCATCAAACTGATATAGTCTTAACAGCCAAGTGGTGATATCAATTTGAAATTTTGTGGTGTAGACATTTTGTGTTTTTGTAAATAGTATCAACGTGTTAATAAACGAGATTTGTTTTTCTTTCTGTGTGTTTTTGTTTGCTAGATTCATAAAAACTATAAAACAAATCATGCAGTGGTCGCTATCTACGAGTTAACAGAGTCTATTCATCACCAGAATAATTGCAAACAGTTCATATCTTCTACATGCTATTAGTGAAGTTGTTAGTTGGAATCGTTTTAATGATGAGTATAATCACTATGAAGCAACTTTCAGAAAGTAAGACCGTGTCACATACTAAATTTTAGGGAAATTGTTATTGTTTGTGTCTGCTGAACTGTGATCTTGTTTAATCATTCTCAGCTGGAGCAAACAATTAGAATGTATTGAACTAGTGGACAAAAACATTCAGTCTGCATATAACTCATTGGTAAATGACAGAACCAAAATTGAAGGGGAATGTTTTGTATGTTTCACGTTATTCCAAAAAAGAATTTTGTAAAACAGTACTTTCGTTACCACTTGTTAGCCAAGGATATCAAAGTTTAAACGTCAAAAATAAAGGCAACAAAGTAAACCGATGTTCAAAAGTGCTACAAACTAAAACAGATGTACGCATATCGACTATATATAAAGCTATGAACTGAATACAAACAGACCAACAGAAACACTATACTACAATTAAAACAAACGCCAACGAACATAGAAAGGGGCTATTTGGTATTATTATCCATATTCCAGATTTGGTATAGAACATTTGAAGAAAAAATATTGAGTGAACCTGGTTTTGTGGCCAGCCAAACCTCCCGCTTATATGGCAATGTTTACAAAAGCGTTAAAATGACAACACTACGTCATTTGAATACAGTAAACAAAACACAAGAACACTCAGGACAAAACAATACATAAATTGATAATTTAAAGGTACATTACAACATGTTAATCGCAAAAACGAACACCTCATATGACTTTACCACAGTATACACCCAGGTATAAACTCACCGTCACTTAAATAGATCATCACGACAAAAAGTGGTATACTTTTTGTGAAGTTTATATCATCACAGGTAAATTTCTTAAAATATATTAGATTTGTGTTTTAATTTATAGACACGTACAACAACAATATTGAACAATATATAATTTGGATTGATTTCAAATGGTTTTTTTATTTGTAAATTTTAGCAGCTGGTTTTTTGGTAAATCAAAACTGTGTATAAACAAGACAATCTTGTGCGTATAGTTGCTTAAAACATAAAATCATACAAATGAAATGTTGAGTTTGTATCTTTTAAACTTTTTATTACTGTATAAAATAAAAATAAAGGAACATTAATATAAGGCAAGATCATCCAAAACGAAACAGTAAACCGACATAAAAATTGAAAACAAACAACTTTAAATAAAAACATCATCTCTCCTCCTCACAACTCTGTTGAAGTAGTTGAAGTGTAAGGAGCGCACTCTTATATTTGAAGAACGTATATTACGAACATACACAAGACTAACGTATCATTTGTAATATGTATGCGATGCGGAAGAGGGTATGTTGCTGCTGAGAAATAGGATATTGGTGATTTAGAAGATGAATCGTCCCGTTTGTCATAGATTATCAGTGTGACTTCGTCCATCTGTGTCAATATTGAGTAAGAGACCAAGGTAAGAAGCAGTCCTACTAGTATCAGAAGTATCCTTACTTTCAAGTTTACTGGGATATATGCGATGCAAGTGATAACCAAGATACTAGTAGTTTAATGATAGGACACCAACAATATCTATGAAAGAAAGAAAAAAGACGAATTTTGCAAGGTGTTTTTTTTGTCTTTTAGATGGTTTTGCATGAATTCTACAAATATATAATTGCAGATCAAAAAGTCTAACAGTTTCAATGTATTTTCTGGTAGAATCAGTGTTGTTCTCACAAAATAAGAATTATTATAACCTAAATCACGAAATTTGTATCTATGATTCCAATCTTAATAGAAAAAGCTCAGTTTTATGAGATGTTGAAGTCGATCCTTCAATTGAGCATGGGGAATAGTAGTGTAAAGCACAGAAAAAAGCGTTGCAACATTGCAGAGATTGTGATCTAAAATTGACCAATAAATATTTAGAATCTAATTAAAACCACTGGTTGAATATATATCATCATAATATTTGTGAAGGCAATCTTGTACTGTAGAAATAATAGTGGTCAGTACTTTAGAAAGATGTTTAGTGGAACATCTTGATTATCCAGCTATGTATTGTTCCTTTTAATGGAGTTTGGTGAAGTTTTGGTATCCCGTATAATTACGGTGTATTTGCTTTGTTTTCTTTGATGGTAATACCAAAAGAAAAGGACTTATTTGTCATTTTCTAAAATGTCATCCGCTGTAAATTATGTTAAAAGAATATGTAGGATAACCAGTTTTGCTGTTCAGGTTATTTTGTGAAACATTCCAAATAATTGTTTTTGCATATTTACACATACAAACAATGTTATTGGAGGCTTTATCTGCTGGAATAACGTTACGACATAATTGTCACGAAAAAAGAATAACGCATCCACAACCTCCGGGTTCTTGAATGGGAGAAACCCTTTTATTCGTAGCGAATCGTATTTTTGTTAATGCGCTTCTGAATGCATGATCGAATAGCTTCTAAGAGTATCCAGATCTTGTACATCTGGCTCGTGCTTTACCTATTTTCTGACGTATTAGTTATAATCTTGGTACCTTTGATAACTTTATAGTCCTCGACTATATCAATCAGTTACCTGAAATTCTTTTTCTTGTTGATGGGATGGTGAATTCTATGTTGGTCCCTTGGTTAACAACTCTCTTCGTTACTTATTGGCTACGATGCCAAGGATGCTAGTAAGAACATGACCAGCTAGACTATAATTGAATTTTAACGATACACTTGAGCAATCAGCAGGTTTGGGTTTCATATCTTTCAGTTTAAAAGTGAATTAGTCAATGTCAAAATCATAACAATCGATCTTGACCAGTATTTTAATGTCAATGCTATTGTACTGAAATTCAAAAAACTTGATAAAAATAAAATCTCAAAAATACCGAACTCCGAATAAAATTCAAAGCGGAAAGTCCATAATCAAATGGCGAAATCAAATGATTAACACATCACACGAATGGACAACAGCTGACTTGGTACAGGCATTTTCAAAGTCGAAAATTGTGTTTTAACCTTGTTTTTGGTGTAATACCACCATTGATTTTCCCCTATTAGTCTTTGTTAAATTTGCACTTTTCAAAAAATTGTGCAGAATTTATCTTTGTTTCAAATAAAGAAATACTTGGCATGAGTAAAGTTTTATCCTGTCCAGTTCTATAGAAAAAGTTTCACATAACATTTCATTGCATATAAGAAAATAACCATCATTGGAAGTTAACCAATCAAATTTCTCCCCTTATTCTATCTGTGTACAAGGTTTAGTCACCATGTAACCTCAAGATTACAAAATTTTCTATAGAAATCACAATTAAAAAATAATGGTGTTTTGAAATACCCAAGACATATGTTTATGACACAGAAATAGTTTTACTGCAATAAAATGTAGGATTAATTACCTACAACGGTCAAATTCAAGGGAATATTTCTTTAGACCTACTTTCGTATGCAACCGGATGTGATGTACCATGATTTGGTGGTATTACACCCGATTTATAGCACTATAAACCTCTAACTTGTATGACAGTCGCATTAATTCCATATAGCTGTTTTCAATTCATGATCCAGTCGCTAAAAACTTGTTTTAGTTAACTAAGGACATAATTACCCAGAAACCGAAGAACACTTTTTGGGTTAGTATGGATCATAACTCTTGATCAGTGTTTAGTATATGCCAAAAACCATCAAAACAAAACATGGCTCGCCCATGACAATGTTCTTATAATTATTGAAGTCTGCAAAGCTGACAGGAGAACGGAATGACATTTGCATAAATATGTACCCTGCCTCTTTGTGGTGAGTTATAATGAAGTGAGTACATGTATTGCACTCCTCCTGGTGCCTGAGTTTTTAACTACATTGAAGACCCACTGGTTTTGGCTGTTGTTTGCTCTTTGGTCGGGTTGTTTTCTCTTTGACACATTCCCCATTTCAACTCTCAATTGTATTACTGATACCTTTTATCATGGTAGTATTAATTGTGCAAGGAAATAATGTTCCTACTTTTTGACCTAAGGGTTACATTCACAGCTGTACCGTTGTAAAAACTGGTACATGCATTGAGTACAGGAACCAAAATCCATACATATGTATTATAAGATAAGAATAGTTTGTAATGATTCTGTCTGACTCTTTAAAACCATAAATATTTCATGCTTATCAAAAGATGTATATCAGTCGTTAAAGACAGAAAATCTCTACAGTAAAATAAAAATATAGTGTTCTTCTTTCATTTAATGTAAAACTAGTTACTAGTTTCCCATATTCACTAAGAAGCATGGAGACTTGTACCAGACAAACATTAGTCAAGTGCATTAGCCATGATTAACTATGTACAGTGATTTCTTTTCGTGTTTTCATGCAGACATGGTAAAACATAACTTAAATCTGCATTCAATATATTGGTGCAAGTATGAAATGCACATGATATAAGTATGATGTAATTTTAAATCATGTAGCCTATTTCCCTTTATACCTAACTGTCAATAGCATTTGATATAATAACATTTATCATTCTGCATGTAGCTGTCCCAAGTCAGGGTCCTGTAATTCAGTGATGTCGTCTGTATATCAAATTTGTATTCCCTTCATTGTTTTTTACATAATTAATCAGGATTTAGTTCTCTCCTTTAAACTGTTTCAAACTTGTCATTTTCTGGCCTATTATCTATTATAGATTTATTTTTAGCTGAAGGCAGTACCCTAACTATAGCTTTTAACTTTGATGTAATTTGGTGTTTGGAGGAATTTTTTTCTCATTGCCAATTTTACCACATCTTCTTATTTTATAAGTTGATTGGACATGGTATTCTTCATAACTAGATACAGTTGAATCATTTTACATCTACTAGTATATAAAATAAGGAGACTTGATATGAATGCCAATAACACCAACTATCCATCAAAGCTCAAAGGAAGTTGATCAGCAATTATAGGCCACTGTAGGGATTCAACAATGAGAAATACCCATACTGTATACTAACTCGGCAGGAATATGCCCTGACATGGTAGAGATAATACAATTCAATTCAGAAGGCTATAGGCCTATTTTATACAAAATGAATTTACGAAAAACAAATATGACAGACATGAACCAAACAAAATTACGGCATGGTTAAACATGTTTGTAGCAGTCAATCCTCCAGTAATCTGGGACAGTGGTGAAACAGCATGATAGAAAACAACGTATGTATGAGAAACAGAAACAAAGGACAACCACTCAATTACAGGTTTCTGGCTTGGGACAGGCACACATTAATACATCATGCAATAGTTATATGCCTATTATCTTATGTTCTGCCTATAAAGAATGCCCTACTAGTAAAGACACAGTGTTAAGTATTAGACAAATTAAATTGCTTGAATATATTATCTTCTTTCATGCCAAACTAAATGACTAATCATACAACAAAACACATAGATAACAATGAACATATATTATATATGTACTAATTCTAAAAATTAATTCTGAGACAGATGCACCATACACACAACTTCATTACTAATATAAAATCTATTTGATTGTCTATTTATGCAATGTTCTACTGATCTATATATACATACATGTAATTATAAATTAATATAGATTATGTGTATGAATAAATTTACACAAAAAATACAAAAATAAATCAAAAACAAGGTCTTTGTATATGTTAAATATTTTCTTATTATTTTCATACATTTGTATTGGATAAATCAGTATTGAATTTCTGAGACAGACTGGGAACAAGTAGACATGCAGACTTATTTCTACACACTAAATATGTAAATCTCAACAACAAAAAAAGGATGAAAAATATGTCAGTTAAAAAACATTGTATATAATACATGGACAAACAGATCTATAGATGCTGATTAGAATTAAGCTATTTTGATATAACAATGGTTTGAGATCTCTAAATTGTTATAAATAAAAATATCTGATCCAAAATAAATCCCTTGTACCATTGATTAAGGTATATAATATTTGGATTTCGATGTGTTTATAACAAAGCATTCTGCATCAATTTTAGATAAATAAAATAACAAATGACATACCAGGTAAAAAAACCCAAAATAAACGTCAGTTTAACAACTAGTGCAATAGAGATAACAGATCTAATTGCATGGCAGTATTATTTTGGTAGATATTTTCGATCTGATTTGGATTTTCCAATAAAACAGCATATTCACCTAAAGAAATGTGATATTTAACATCTTTTACATGTATTATTATCATAGTCAAAGGTATGGTGCACAATTGGTTTAGGTAAAAATTAGTCACTTTGATGATGTTATATTTGTTTTAAAACCAAGCATACAATATGGGTTTTTCTCATTGTTTTACCATTATATTAAAACAAAAAAAAATATGTTGAAATGACAGAATGATAAATGTATGTTTATTAATTTGTAAAATACATATTGTAAAGATAACAGGTTACATAACTGTATGATTTATAATAAATATACAAAAAAACTAAATCATTAATCATATGCAATAGATATGCTTAAAAAAATCTTATTGGTTTCATAAATTTGTTTATCATTAATCAATATTTACTTTCTGAGACATACAATTGACAAGCAGATATAGGTTTTCCTATACAATGTTTAACATTGATATACTACATTATGTTATAACTCTGTAAAGGTAAATCTTAAAGACGAAAAGATGACAGCTGCATAACAGAAAACATGTCATACACTATAGGGACTAACAGATAAACAGATGCTCAAGGTACCTAACACTACAGGGAGATAACTCTGTAAAATCAGCAGAACGTTTTAATGACATTGTGTTGGAAAGGGAATATAAAGCTTTTCAATGATCAAAATCTGTTTTTGTCAAACTGCTATGTAACCAGTGTAATTTTTCTGATTAATTGGTTGGTTTAAATTTTTTGAAATTTTATATTTTTGTCAAATGGTCAAAGTAATTACTTTGTCAAAATTTTAAGAAAATTAAACAAGCCAAATTAACTTTAGTTCAGGTGTTGGGTACCACCTTAAATGCTTCATTCCAAATATTTTTGGGATATCTATATCTGGTTATGAAACACTTACAGATCACAAAATATTCTTATACTTTTTTTGGCAAAATGGATGTCTAACATATATAAAGTTATGAATTGGTATTCTGATAAAAACAAACTAGTCAAATTTTACTCACTTCTCTCTCAACTATAAGTGGCAATAAAATGACATAACACAAGAAAACACTTTAGTCAAGTTTATCTAATTCGTTTGTCAATATTAACCTAAAAAAAAAGTGTTGAAATGATGAAAAGATAAATATTCATGTTTAAATTACATGTCAATAACAAAAATTACAGGTACAATTAATAAACAAACAAAAAAACCTAAATCATCAATCAAATACAAGGTACTTTTATATGTTAAAATTGGTTGTATCATTAAAATTAATGATATCAGTCTCAAGTTTTTCTGATTATTTTTCTTGATGATACATACGTTTTTTAAAGAAAGGCAATTTGAAGATAATACTGCATTTTACCAATTTTGGTGATAATTTTGCATTGACTAAAATAAAGTTATTTATAAATATATGGGAAGAAAAAAATTAGCATTATTTGCAATAGAATTTTGCTTTGGACGAAACATATACATGATGTAAAATCTTAAATTTTTTTCTGGAAAATAATCCAATCTTTTTTTTAAATACCTCAAATTTGTAAAAATATGTCCCAATCAAATAAATGTTAAAATAAAGCAATTTTGATGTTAACATGGTTTACAACTAAAAGTATTCACAAGGATCTGTGATATTGTGAATTTTAGTTATACATGAACTTGAAAGGTATTTGAAAAATGGATGTGGTGGGGAAATACATGTAGTTCTTATCCTTAAAAAATCAAAGGGAGACAATTGTTTTCAAAATTGATCTAGTAAAGAAAAAGTACAAGGAATCAGCTGTCAGTTTAAGCTACTCCATATACAAAACAACAACAAAAGTTTCTAATTTTAAAATGATTGTCCTCTCTACTTTGTAATACAATTTATTTTGATTTTAATTTTTGGCAAAATCTTAATTAAGTTCAATGACAGTATATAAACTAAAGAAGAGGTTACATTTAGCCTAAATTGCTACCTAGCTTTTATTTTCATGCTCCATTCAACAGTTAGTGGTTAAATCTGTTTCTTTAATGATTTTAGTTAATATGAAGACAAATTCTGACTCTGACATGAAAAACTGCGGAACTACAAGTTGATTACATGTATATCATATATATATTTAGGGGCCAGCAGAAGGACGCCTCCGGGTGTGGGAATTTCTCGCTACATTGAAGACCTGTTGGTGACCTTCTGCTGTTGTTTTTTTATTTGGTCGGGTTGTTGTCTTTTTGACACGTTTCCCATTTCCATTCTCAATTTTATATAAATAAATCAACTGATTAATGTATAACATGTATATATTGATTACAAATTGTTACAATGAAGTAATCAAATAAGCCACATTCATAGGTCAAAAATGTTTCACTTATCCTAATCACCCCCCCCCCCCCCCCCAAGCAGAAGTAGAATTTTTATCAAAAATGTGTTTATATATGAAATAATAGGGGAATGTCAAACTCGTTTAATATGAGAAAAAAAATTACAAAAAAAACCACTTTTTTTTTCTAATTTAACAAACTATAAAACTGGTGAATAAAAGATTCAGATTTCATTGGTTAAAAAAAAATCTACAATAATTACATAAAATGTTATTACAAAAGTTTACAAATCTATTAATATCTATATTAAGTTTTTCATACACAAAAATATATCGTTATGTATATTAATAATACTATAATCAAAGGAACAATAAATTAAGGGCAATATTTACATTGATGCAAGATTTTGATTTATCACTAATAATGTTATGTTATGAACCTAGAACTTTGAATTATTTATGAATGTACAAGTCTGAACAAAAGTTGTTGTTTATTTTCTTCTCAAACCTAAAAAGGTATCAACAATTTTTCTAGTCAATTGGAGATAATATAAAGGCCCTTGTGAGCCATAATCTAAGTAGTAAAGGTCTTCTTCAACTTTTTTCTTTGTGGCTGGTTCAATCTGTGTCCCTTCGTGCCATTCATTGAAAGATGTTATGGATAAAAACTCTGGATATAAGTCACATGCAAATTTTGACGCGGACATATAATATGAACCATTGTCTCTATTTCTAATATTTTTGGCATTCCATGGTCTTATCCTTGTGTCAATATACCCTGGCCCAATGCTTGGTATAAAGATTTTATTTCTTTCTTTGGCATATTTCATGATTTCTCTCCAATGACCCCATGTACTACCATAAGAGAATCTATCTGTTGCAAAGTATGAATAAAATCCATCAAAGCCTGCTTTAATTAGATCTGATTTATGTTGTCTTTCAACAAAAAGTCCTATAAATATACCATCCAATTCTGTATTTCTCACAGTTATAGCACCATTAGATTGGAATATTTGTGCCCAGTTGCCAGGTGGAATGTTATAAGAATCGTAGATATAATATACAGGTAAATGTTTCTTTTTCATTTTGTCATAATGTCTATAGAATGACTCATGGTCTCCATATTTGTCTAGAATATACTTAATATTGTCTCTCCATGTCTCTGGTGACCTGCCTTTATATGGCTCTATATGGAAAGCAATCTGTAAAGAAAGGATGATGATATATTTCACAAATAAAACTTTTCAGTGTAATGACCATGTGAAACAGTGATTAACCTATTCATGATAAAGAACTGTTTTCTTAATGGAGCTCGCTATCATCAATTTTAACCTCATATTTCAAGTAAACTGGGTAAAACTATATATTGATTTGTGTACATAATCTGAAAAACATTGTTCCATAATTATAGGAAAAAACAAAAGAAATTTCATAATTTTATGACAACCACAAAATCAACATCAATTATTTATTTTTCATCATGCATAAACTTTTGTTCAGTATTTTTATCTTCCCCCCCCCCCCCCCCCCCCCATAACAACATGGCCAGCAAACTAATCAATCTTTAACCCTTTCACGTTCCGCCAAATTGGACGTAAACTTATGGAAAGACACTATCAAAGTTCAATCGCATATAGCATTCGCACTGAGGCTTACATAAAGGTCGTTTTAGGTCCATTTGAGAGATAAATGATAAAATATTTCAAAAAATATTATATATCAGAAATTTTGTCTTTTGAAGTCACGTGTTATCTGTCCAAAAGTCACGTGACTTGCGAAAAAAAAGTAAAAAAATACAAAAGTCTTCAGAAAAAGGTCGTGTGGAGACTTTTATAAGGGCTAATAGGATAAAGTTTAAGTGTCAAAGCAATGTCCTAAGTCTGATAGACACAGGAAAGTTACCATTATGGTATAGTTGGAGGAAATACGTGCTATATACCCCCAAAACGTGGATGCCCGCAACATGCAAAATAACGGTTTTCAGCCGTTTTTTCGTCAAAATCTTATACTTGACACAAATTTTAGCTTAAATTATGTTTTTCCAAGCAGCACATAGAATTTTGACTTTGAAAGTAAAGATTCAATGAATTACCAATAATTACTTTGGTATTTTGGGCCTATGAGGTTTTAGTTTAAGGGGGGGGGGTGCAATTAGGACACATATTCTTTAAAAATATACAAACATTGTTTTTAAGTTAACTTTTGTATGTATTCATGACCCTCTTTTTGAAATTGAAAGTAAAGTTAAGTTAAGTTTCATTTAATATAGGAATTTATTTTTTCACCTCCGGCTTTGAGGTTCGAACATGCAATCTTCCTGCTATGGGCTAGTGCAGCTTCCCACTGGACCACGGGAGTTCCAGTTTAATATATCGAAATTTTAATACTTAACTCTTTCATAAAGCAACGAAGTGAAAGTAATCAAATAATCAGCCTGTTTACTGTTTTCGTTTAGAAATTAAGTCTCGATATAACATATAATTGTTGTAAAACCCATTATTTTGAGCAAATATAGGATGATATCATACTTTAGTCTGCCATTTTTTTCTAGACTTTTACCGGTTTCTTTATTTGAACAAAAGTGTTTTCGACATTTCCATAACCAGGCACATCAGAAACAATGTTCTGTTACATCTATTTCAACTTCGAAAAAAAAAAATCATGACTTTTTGTCTTTTTTGTCTTTTTTTCAATTAATTTGGAAAGAAATGACCACAAATTGAGAGTGCATTTCAAGTAAATGATTGCGTTGGTACACTTTCAATCACTTTTTTCACTTAAGTTCAAGTTTTAATCATACTTTGAATAGTTTCCCTCAAAAATACACGGCGAAGTTAATAAAAAAAAGTCATATTGCCCCTAAAATCAACAGTTTATTTTCCCATACTCGACGGAAATATTAAGTTCAAATAAAAAAAGAAAACACGGTTTTTACAGGAGAAAACGTTGTTCGTTAGGGACGATTTGATACCAAACCGTACTCGGAAGAAGTTTTAGGCACCACTAATCACACAGCTGTGATATAGGGGATTGATTTGAGCCATCAACCACTTCTGTACGTCAACAAATGTCAAAGATTCAATACTTTGCGCAAGTTAGTTACCCAAAAATATAGCCCATCGGTACCAGAGTACCGATGGGAACAGGAAGGGGTTAATTCAATACTACCATTTGAATGCTATTGTTAAAAAAAAAGCTTTTTATATTAGTGTACGACTAGTTGTACGAGTATATTTTAAGTATATTTCCACCCACCTGTAACAAAGTTAGAACAAATGGATAAGGGGAGATAAATCCTGTGAATACATGTAGCATCACTAATTCTATAATTTACAAAGCTAAAAATTCATGAATGAATTAACTACATTTTGATTCTGAAACACTTGAATCATACTAAACAAAAATATGTCTGTAGTACATGGATACCCCATCCACACTATCATTTTAAATGGTCAATAGACCATGAAAATGGAGAAAAATCTGTAATTTGGCATTAATATTAGAAAGATCATATCATAAGGAACATGTGTACTAAGTTTCAAGTTGATTGGAAATTAACTTCATCCAAAACTACCTTGACCAAAAACTTTAACCTGAAACAGGACAGACGGACGAAAGAACGAACAAATGAAAGGAGGAACGGACGCCCAGACCAGAAAACATAATGCCAATAAACGGTACATAGAAAAAATATCTTGTGAAGTAAAGAGAGAGAGATACATGTAGTTCAACCTACCGTACCTTAATTCTATAAAGAGCTGAAATATCCAATAATTCTGGTATCAATGAATCTGGTTCTTTGCCCTCATTGTCTGCTTGTCCACTTGGATACCATGATACAACACATACACCTGTCATTATAAGAAGACAATATCACAAAAATGTCAAAACTGACTTTGGTTTGGTTTATGGCAATCATGCAATATATCATAATCATGATAATTAACAATTACACTGTCATGAAAGTCATGAAAGTGGGAGGTTATGCTAGCTTTTTTAAAACCTGGTTTAACCCTCTATTTTCTTTGGAAAATGTCTGTACCAAGTCAAGAATATAACAGTTGTTTTGAATTTCTTGATTTGGTTGATATAGTCTAACATTTGATTTTTGTTGTTTTTTATGGACTTTTCTTTTTTTCAAATTTATCTTAAGAGTTTGTTATCTGCCCTTGGTCAGGTTGTTTTCTATTTAAAACATTCTTCCTTTACGTCCTCAATTTTACATGGAGTTTTAGTTAACATTAAATATCTTGTAACAAAGAAAATACATCTGTCACAGTATATCTGTATAAGAAAGACCTACCTACTTCAGCCTTAACCAGCAACTTCTGCAATAAACAGATGAAGTTTCAGTGAAATAACTTGTGACATTAAAAATACATCTGATAAGAAAAACTTACCAACTCCTGCCTTCTGCATCTGAGCCATATGTTTATGAATGACATTAGGATCACTGGAGCTGTATGGTCCTAGTTGAGGGTAGAAGTTAGCTCCTATATCATCAGGGGGCACATGTGTTCCTGTCTGGTATTTTTTAGCCTCATCTTTATTCCAGTGCGGTAAATATGGGTGATTCCAGTGATAATATTTTTCATCATGATCTGGATTTCCATACCATGGATAGTAGAATATATGCACATTATAACTCAGTTTGGATTCTACACGAATGATTAAGTTATTGTCATTTATATGATTTTCTGTAGAATCCTCTTCCACATTTTGAAATTTAGAGAGTTTTGAATTGCCTTGTGGTGTTTCATTTACGAGCTGTTTAGGCCTTGCATTTATATCAAGTGAATCTGCATATCTGAAACTTAATGAGTTTTGAGTTGACTCCTCCTTTGGAAACTTAGAAACTATAAACAGACCAATCAGAATATACAATACACATGCCAATAGCAAGAAAACAAGAAACTGTTTCCTCCATCTACATGTTAATATTTTCATTGCTTTTGTTGGTTTTCAACTAATTCTATTCTCTCTAGTCTGTCTTTCAAACACCTGGAAAATAATACAAAATATAAAGTCATGGTCATACATTCAGAATGGTTTTAATAAAGATGTATCATTTGACATGCTAGTATACAGCTCTAAAGACTTTAAGGACAAATTTATTTTACCAAATTGTATATTCTCTCTACACAAAATGGCAATCTCATCATCTGATCATCTGACCATTGATAATTGCATATTTCAGGAAAAATACAGGGTTATTATTACAAGTATATCAGTCCTCCATCATTTTTTTAAAAATATTCTTCCTTAACAGTATCATTGCTTAGATTGTGCAATACATGCTAAACTTGCATGTTATTTTACCACAACTAAAAAAATTCATACATTCTATCTATATTTATTAAGAGAGCCGTGGTGTAGTGGTTAATGCATCGGACTACTAACACAAAGGTTCATGGTTCGATTCCCATTTGGGATGAAAATTTCAGGAACTCAATTTTCGGCTCTCCCTTGACACCATTTGCGAGTATGGTCTTAAGGAAACGATGATAGTCCGTCGGACGGGGACGATAAATGGCTGACCCGTGTTAAGAGAGAGCCATATCTCTTGCACGTTAAAGACACCCATGTAGATTTCGAAAAAGAGTAGGCTAATGCCGCTACAAGGCAGCACTCGCACCTGCAAAGTGGAAAGGGATTAATATAAGTTGCAAAACTTGTTTCCCAATCCACTATAAATAAATATGTTTAGACAATATTTATTCTAAATCATCTTACTTTACCAAATGGTGAAATGCAGCAAATGTCATGTACATTCTTTCCTTGCAAGTTCTGCTCTATTTACCAGTCAGATCTTCATGAAAAATCTGGGATAAATACTCCAACATCATCTGTAAAAGAACTTCAATTGTTAAATCTTTTCACTTTTTTGTCTATTTATACTTTCCCTGTCCAATCAATGATATAACTAACTATTGTGTTGTTCAGTACTTCAATAATTTTAATTTAGAGATGTCTTCAGGTTTTCTCAATACCTCCTGATACTGCTATTGGATGTTAAAAAAAAAAACAGTTACCATGATAAAAATTTAACAGGAAAAAACACATTATCATGATTATTGTGATGAAAAAAAATGTAATTTTTAAAGAGCTCCTATAAATTTGTTACAATCAATTAAGTGGTAAATCTGTAACAGTTAAAAAGCAAATACAAATCATTAGCAAATGGAAAAAAATAGTTTCACATAATTCCATGTAAATGACATATATATTTTGGACCCCCCTCTTTTTTGGACGATCAATGCATTTGAATGGGGACATGTATAGTCGGAACCACCCCCACCCCTTTTTAATATGACTGGATCCACCCCTCTATTTTTATCTATATGTACGATGTATATTGTGAAAAAGCAATAGAATAAGTTTTACAAAATAAAATTTGCATCTTGAATTTGATGATCGCAATAATAAACTAGATGCTCCGCAGGGCGTAGCTTTATACGACCGCAGAGGTTGAACCCTGAACGGTTGGGGCAAGTATGGACACAACATTCAAGCTGGATTCAGCTCTAAATTTGTTTGTGATTAAATAGTTGACACAGCATAGGTTTCTGACACAGAATGAATGTGTTCTAATGAACTTAAAAATTTTGTTTTCTCTTAGAGCAATTCACTATGCTGTTGAATATTAATTCTCTCAAAATAATGTTTGAAGAAATTTTATTTTTATTTTTGAAATTTCAAATGAGAAAAATTGAACCCAATTTTTTTAATCACATCCCCCTTTCTCTTATTCCAAAACTAATCTCAATTAAAATTTCTAATGGAGTTTGCAAAAAAAACTACTCAAATAAATACATCATAAAATATTAAGATGTAAAAAACTGCTTGTTATCACTGAATGGTAAAGATTATTTTAATTTATCAGTTGGTAGTAAAAAGTGAATATACATTGTATATTGTATGTAACAAAGATTTAAGTTGATTCGGGACAAAGAAAGATAACTCCAATTAAAAAAAAATCTTGCTATTTCACAATATTGTGCAATTACATATTTCTTGCTTACTATTCTGGACAAAGAAAGATAACTCTAATTTTAAAAAAAAATTGCTATTTCACAATATTGTGCAATTAGATATTTCTTGCCATTGCGCAATACTGTGTAATTGAAAAGACTTGCTATTGCACAATACTTAATATGATAATTTTAGATCCTGATTTGGACCAACTTGAAAACTGGGCCCATAATCAAAAATCTAAGTACATGTTTGGATTCAGCATATCAAAGAACCCCAAGATTTCAATTTTTGTTAAAATCAAACTAAGTTAAATTTTGGACCCTTTGGACTTTAATGTAGACCAATTTGAAAACAGGACCAAAAATGAAGAATCTACATACACAGTTAGATTTGGCATATCAAAGAACCCCATTTATTCAATTTTTGATGAAATTAAACAAAGTTTAATTTTGGACCCCAATTTGGACCAACTTGAAAACTGGGCCAAAAATCAAGAATCCAAGTACATTTTTAGATTCAGCATATCAAAGAACCCAACCGATTCATTTTTTGTCAAAATCAAACTAAGTTTAATTTTGGACCCTTTGGACCTTAATGTAGACCAATTTGAAAACGGGACCAAAAGTTAAGAATCTACATACACAGTTAGATTCAGCATATCAAAGAACCCCAATTATTCAATTTTGATGAAATCAAACAAAGTTTAATTTTGGACCCTTTGGGCCCCATATTCTGTTGGGACCAAAACTCCCAAAATCAATACTAACCTTCCTTTTATGGTCATAAACCTTGTGTTTAAATTTCATAGATTTCTATTTACTTATTCTAACGTTATGGTGCGAAAACCAAGAAAAATGCTTATTTAGGTCCCTTTTTGGCCCTTAATTCCTAAACTGTTGGGACCTAAACTCCCAAAATCTATACCAACCTTCCTTTTGTGGTCATAAACATTGTGTTTAAATTCCATTGATTTCTATTTACTTAAACTAAAGTTATTGTGCAAAAACCAAGAATAATGCTTATTTGGGCCCTTTTTTGGCCCCTAATTCCTAAACTGTTGAAACCAAAACTCCCAAAATCAATCCCAACCTTTCTTTTGTGGTCATAAACCTTGTGTCAAAATTTCATAGATTTCTATTAACTTAAACTAAAGTTATAGTGCGAAAACCAAGAAAATGCTTATTTGGGCCCTTTTTGGCCCCTAATTCCTAAAATGTTGGGACAAAAACTCCCAAAATCAATACCAACCTTCCTCTTGTGGTCATAAACCTTGTGTTAAAATTTCATAGATTTCTATTCTCTTTTACTAAAGTTAGAGTGCGAAAACTAAAAGTATTCGGACGACGACAACGACGCAGACGACGACGCCAACGTGATAGCAATATAAGTTGAAAAAATTTTCAAATTTTGTGGTCGTATAATGAGCTAAACACATTCTGAATTTACAGTAATAATTATAGTTGATCTTATGCCTTATAGCCTGTTTTAAGTTATCTGAAAATTTTGGCATAAATTACGGTACCCACATTTGATACAATCTATTATTAGTAGTGATGTGCAGTAGTCAACAGTTGCTAAACCAGCTACAGTCTGACATGTATGGTCAAAACCTAGGTTGGAATTTTTTACTTTTCTAAAAGTGCCTATATTGTCATCATTATTTTTTTATATACCATTGGCCCAGCGGCTTTTATCATCCCTCTAGCAAAGTAAAGGTATTCTTTTTAAAATTTCAAAAATCTATTCATATTATTAGCCATGTTAAATCAGATTCCAGTTGATCATAATTATAAATTTACATTTTTCTTTCTTTAAAATTTTAGCAATACATGTATGTTTCCCTAATGTCACAAATTCTTTCAAATTTCTGTTTACACAAGTTTGACTTTTATATAACCATACAACTGGAAATTAATGTTTTTATTCAATGTCCAGTGGCACATATTTCACCAACATTTTTATTAAAATATTACACATAACGAAAACAACTTATTTATATGTGTCTTCATGATCACACAACAAGTGAATACTATACTGATATTTCAAGGTTTCATTTGTAATTGTGGTTTCTTTTTTTCTTTTTTTTAATAGACCCAAATTATATTCTATTACTTACAGGCATATATTTAAATGACCCATAATGATATAAATAAATTCAAATAAGTAGTCTTTGTTAAAATCAGTTCCCTAGTTTCATATCTATTATTACAAGTATTAGATTCCTATCAGAAGTGCCAACTTTTTCAGGAGGATTAATTCTATATATGATTGTATTTTTCTTTCAAAGTACAACTATAAACATGCTTTCAACGGAACTATGTTCAAATTGACTGGTATGCTTGTGAGGTTGTGTAAAGACGTTCTTTAAACACAATATTAGTATGATTACCAGTCCATTGGCACATATTTCTGATCTAATATGATCTATGATATGAGTTGCTGTGTTTACAAAAGATTAATTACTGAATGTTTGGGGCTTTAATCAGCACATAAAGTTCTGTAAATTATATTTAATAGTATACATTTATATTAGTCTTCTCTTCACATGCTTCATGTGAATACCACTGTATAATTTACTCTACTTTTAACTTTAATGGCTGTCAGTTCATTGTTTCAATTGTTCTTTACTGAAGGCCATGACAATTTAATGTACATGTGTGCAAATTAATGTTATGTCTATGGCAGTGCATATCATATTATTCATAAATTACCCATATAATGCATATTTGGAACAACTTTAAAAAGCCATTTATGTTTTTCATAATGTTAACCTATAATATAATCTTATTTTTACAGTTAACACTTTGGATCTAGAATTAAATATCATTGTGATAATTGGAAATGTATAATATCTGAGACTACTATAACACAGAGAGATCATGATATGTAATTAATTTAACTAAAAAAAAATAGAGAGTAAAGTGGTATAGGCCTTGGTTTCATTGATTTTAAAGTCTGCTCGATCAAATAATTAGTATATAATCTTATATATTAGTCTACTTTTCATCAAATCTCGTCTCTGTTTTATTCATATAAATTGAAGGCAACATTTTTTAGGCAATAATTTAGCCAGGGTAAGGAAAAATATCTCATCACATGCCACTTCCTGTGACTGAAATCTAGAAGGATTGTTTTGATTGGCTTCGATATGAAAATAGCCCAATCAAATTAGAGCTTTTAAACCGTGTTTGGAAATAAGCTCCTGCGTGTCCGCCATGTTGGAACAAACACGCTAACGTCCTTCTCTGTTTTAGGCCTATTTCATCAAAAGACGATTACCAAGGAAAAGAATAAGAAATTTCTAATGACTATGGAGGCTGTCCGTGCCTTTAACAATGAGGTATTATACTTTACCTGCAGGATTTTGTTTGACTCATTGTCATTGAATCACCACGTTTTTTCTGTGGTATTTCATTTTCTGTAAATATATTAGCAAAATTGTAAATTATTGCTGAATATTTTCTGGTATTTCATTGCAATCTATTTTAGGTGAAAATGTCGATTGTCATGGTTATCAATATTGGGATTAGAACATCCGAGATGTTTTGATCAGGTAACAAGACATTTCGGCACCCAGGTCTGAGACACTCCAGCATACGTTTTACAAACTTTTGGACACCTTATGTATATAAATATATATGAAGAAAATAAAAAGAAACACAGAAATATTATAAATTAGTCAAAATATGCACTACAAAAGGTGGGGAGGGTAGGAGAGGTCCTGATCACGAAATCCAGAGGTCCTGGCTTTCATACCTGCCAACTTTTGAAAGTGCCCATCGGGGTTTCAGTGCGCGACAACACTTAAAAGGGTTACAATACTTTGCGACAACTATTTTGCGCATGCTGTTTTGTGGTCTTGAAAACTAAATTTTAAACACACCAACTTGAGACAGTGCTCACGCTACCACTGTACCAGGCGACTTGGGCGAAGAAGTCGCTTTCCCAACCGTCACTTCGCTTTCCCCGACCCCCAAAAGCGAAGACAAGTCGCCCTGTTGTTTACGATACTCGCTTTCAGTCGCTTCCGTCATCGGACATTTTCAATTTTCATCAACTTTTTATTGATAATTACAGCTATTACATTAATGCTAGCAAGACAAATCTTTGTTTGACTTGCTTGCTTTGCTTGTATCAATGTTTGCTCAAGCATGGCAAATAAGATAGGCGGGGCTTCAGCTTGTATACATAATACTTCAATTTTATTGGACGTAATGTTTGAAGTTAAGGACACTATTTTTTTTAAAACATTACAGGATGTCAAATATAAAGCGCAATCGTAGAAATGGAATCCAAAAAAATGTATTTCGAAGATATGCATTTTCATCATCCAACTTAAAAAACTGTCGTCAAGTACTTTAAGTAAAACAAAAAGCTATTCGAACACACCTACTCTGATTTTGTGATTCATTACATAGGTATTTCAAAGTTTGACCCATATATTTCATCTTTTAGTACTGTGATTTTTTATGTTATAAAGTCAACCCGCAGGGCTTTCCATTGAAATGGAAGTAGATGGCTCAATTAAAATTATAGGCGGCTATGACATGCGTTCGGCGAAGCCGGACGCCCACCAAGCTGTAAGGTTGGTGCTTTACGGCAGGGGGTCTGGGGGCCGCTCAAGGCCCCCATAAGCTCTGGCATATATAGAGCAAAATCTGCATTCTCGCAATCTCCTGGCACCTAATTTCATCTTTCAAATGACCATTTTTTATGTATGAAATTAAAGAAAGAAAGAAAAAAATCTCAAAGAAATTTCATTTTTTTTTTATGTTAGTTTTTTATTTTCATTACCTGATGCTTAACATTCATTTACTTTTAAAGGAGATTTATTTATATAATAATCCGGTTTGTAAAAAATCTTGATTGATTTATTTTGCATAACTACGTGCATTTGTAAACAAATGACCCCCCTTTTGTCTCTAAAAGACTGTTACGCATATTTAAATCATACAATTATTTCTCAAGCATTGACAGAAAATTGATCTATCCTCTGATTTTCTCTTTTTTTTTGAAAACTTCAATAAGTCGGATACATAAATCATTTGGAAATGTTATTTATTTGAGGTCGAGTCGACAATATTCTACTTTCGTTTTTGACCTTGATTCTCTGAACACCATGTGGGCTTTGAAAAATGAACTTCAAAAGATACTGTTTTCCAGATTCTGAATAATATGATCTACTACAGTTTCTGTAATGTGACTGATATTTCCATAACATAAGATTGTCATCCTATCTGATTGTCTTCACGTTTTAAAAGCCAAAAAAAGCCAATGAGTTAATGACCATCGGAACGTCTCTATTGTTATCCTTCAATGACCACCGGAACGTCTCTCTTGTTATCTTTGATAAGAAACGATGCATTCTGACTTTAAATAGACAACCAATCAGTGACCTGAATTCATGTGAACTATATTTAGCCCAAGATAAACACTGACTTTTCATCCTTGTTTATCGTGACCGCGACTTTGCGACAATACATCTCTCGACTGCCTTTAAACATATGAAAAAGACATTTTTTTCTTTTTAAATTTATAATTTTGTCAGTGAAGTAGCCGGCACTTGAAGCCTCCGTAAACGGCGGATTTCCACCGGCTTCAATGGAAAGCCCTGAACCTGTAGCTTTGCTATATAAAAATGATAGAATCTGAAGCGAAATCATGTATCAAATATTCTTGCTTTGTACGTTTTCAAGACAAAGTATTCATCTCAAACACACCTTAACATAAGAAGGTGCACTTGATTTTCGAATAAAAGGGATAAGTCAAGTAAGGGGTAAATGACTTAATTCATCCCTTTTATTTTTTATTTCCATTGTTATTGAATATTGCGCACTTTCAGTTTGGATTAATTTTTGCTTGCAATCTTCAAAATGATTATTCTTTGTTTATAGAGAAGGCAATAAATGCTTTCTGTAATGTTTACTATAGTAACATTTTTTAAAGTGAATAGAAACAAATAAAATAAAAATTTTCTTCTCAAATACGAAGTGTTTTTATTATTGTAAAAAACCAAACATTTGCATAAGTTTTCAATTTATCTATTACATAGTTAAGCAGAACAATTAGATATCAAGTCGACGACATGGTTGTCTATCAAGTTGGATGAAGAAGTTGCATAACTTCCGATTTTTTTTAAATTACTACGGACGGAAAACATAACAATATATAAGTTCAGCTATTTCCGTGTCTGCCCTTCCATTATGTGACTCAAGAAAAAAAAATCAAAATTGGTAACAATTGTATCAAAAGGAGAAAATCGAGTGAACCTTCTTATATAAGGGTGTGTTTGAGATGAATATATTTTGTTTTGTAAACGTACAAAGCAAGAACATTTGATACATCATCTTGCTTCAGATTCTATCATTTTTATATATAAAAGCTACAGGTTGACTTTGTAACATAACAACATCACAGTACTAAAAGATAAAATATATGGGTCAAACTTTGAAATACCTATGTAATGAATCACAAAATCAGAGAAGGTGTGTTCGAATAGCTATTTTGTTTTACTTAAAGTACTTGACGACAGTCTTTTAGGTTGGATGATGAAAATGCATATCTTCGAGAGAAAAAAAAATCTACAATTGCGCTTTATATTTGTCATCCTGTGATGTTTTAAAATTAAGTGTCCTTAACTTCAAACATAACGTCCAATAAAATTTAAGTATGATGTAAACAAGCTGAAGCCCCGCCTATCTTAATTGCCATGCTTGAGCAAACACTGATACAAGCAAAGCAAGCAAGCCAAACAAAGATTTGTCTTGCTAGCATTAATGTTATAGCTGTAAAGAAATTCAGACATAATCGATTTTATTATCTAATGAAAAGAGGATGAAGCATTGTTTTTGCAGTGTGTAGCAAGTTATTTAATAAAAATACAACTTTTTATCACTTCGTGCACTTCCGAAAGTTCTGGAGCTTGTTACTCAAAAACGTACATCAACCTAACTTTCGGCTGCAAAATAAGTTTGTTACTTCATTTAAACGTGATAACAGTTGCCTCCAGTAAATTTTCAATCCATTTATTGCATTAAAAACGTCATGATACTTTCCAATCCAAATAACTTGTCAAACATCGTTTATTTTTGTAAATTTTCTTGCAATCGATTTCTAAACTATGGATCGGAAATGGACCAGCTATGACCGAAATCCGTATTTTTACAAAAATTACTAGGGACGCACGGATGGAACAGCTGACAGAAGAATATTGATCCCAAAAGGGAAAATTAAGCATTCCACAGGCATTAAAAGATTTTGGTTACATCTAAATAAACTCATCATTGATTGGTGTATATCATTCCCTATAATTTAAATGGATTGTTGTAAACTATTGTAAAGTTGCTTAACTCTTAGACTATAACACTAATGTCAATATATTATGGCCCAGCTTACCTTTATATATCTTTTGATGAGAAACACTGAATTTCATACACAAGCTAGTTTTTAATTAAATTGTAATTGTTATTTTATAATTTCTTTACCTTTTTGAAAAAAAATTTTTTTAGTGCTTGATATTTAGTTGGTAGTTTCTCACAAGGCCCTTAGTAAAATTTAAACAACTTTTAATTTGAAATGTTACTTTTATTGAATACTTCGATAAAAATTGAACAATATATAAAGAACATTATTTACAAATGACCGTTTATACTACAGTAAAATCCAAACATTGTAACGCACCGCACGAATGACCACTTCTCTTTTAAATCTCACCACTTCTCCCTATCAGTTTCAAAAAGAGAAGTTACTTCTCCCTATAATTCTGAAGTAGTGTGAGCCCTGTGAGATGGTCGAGAGCAGAAAGGAACACCTCCAACAGATACCATAACACCAGCTCAGTCACTTAAACGCCACAAACTCTAAATTTGGGCAACATATGAGAAAAGGCGAATTAGAACCCGCATCATTTTCCTCTACATAATTATACGTTGTCTTGTTGCCATATATCCCACACTGAGACCTACTTACACAATCTGATACAAGAACATGACAACATTCACATATTTACTCTTTCAGACCCATACAAACCACTAAAGATTCATACAAGTATTCATTCTACCCTAGAACAATCTTGCAATGGAACCTTCTCCCAGTAGCTGCAGTTCAATGTACTACTCTTGAAAGCTCTCGAGATCAGATTCCAATATCCGTTCTCAATAAACATCTAAACATTTAAATAAATTTCAAAATGTATAGTACATGTACAAAAACAGAAGAAAAAGAAGTTATGCTGAAATTTATATAGTAAAATCAGTGCCTGGCACCTTTTCATCAGTATGTTGATGGAGTGCACAGTGCTGAATTATAAAGAAGAAGAAGAAAAGTGTCATATTTGTAAGATGAGCTTACAAGCCTTTTTCTTAAGTTTATTTGCATGATTCTTGTTATTATATATCAGTAGAAAAGATGAACATGTGGCTGCAAGACCAGGAATTAATTTCATATTGTGCAAGGCATGTTAGATAATTGTTCACTTTTCCAATTTAAAACTATGCACAAAGAATGACCTTTATAAGTGGGATTAAACACATAGGGGTAACCCCTCAATATAAGGAGATTAATAACCGGTTTTTAAGTAAAAATGAGCACATATTCATATGATTTGAAGAAACTTTTCCCAAAGAACTATACATCTTATGATCTATCTTGTATTATATGGTCAACACATGTACATGTCCAAGAATTTTGATATGTTCTTGGCCTTATATCTTCTTTATTTTTCAAAATAATTGGACCCTTAATTTAGAAAAGTTATTCTAAATGTTTAATGTCAGAATTTCCCATTTTTAAGTTAAAAAAAATTACATTTAATTATTTTTCTATTTTATTTTTTACAAGAGTAAAAGTGACCCCTTAAGTAAGTCAAGTCTCCATTTAAGAGATTCCTCAAGTGGTTTTTTTTGTTTTGTCCATGTGAAAAAATAAAGAATAATGCATTGTACATGTACTTTAAATAATTTGGTAATAATTAATTGAATACATAAATTTATAACATTTGTTACAGCAAGTGTAATATCAATAAATTAGTGAATATTAAAACTACTATTTATTATCTTCATGGTAGAACTGCATCTGACATTGAAGTTTGTCAATCACTCATGCTTTTATTCTTATTCTGTGTAAGAACCTTCTTGCAGGTGAAAACACATTTGTCATGTTCCTTGATTTTAACAGAGGAATACAACACAAGTTCAAAATCTAGGATGTTAGAATAATCTTGAGAGAAAACGTTTTTGATTGGCTGATTAATTTGATCATGAGAAACATAGAATTTGATTGGCTGAACACAATTGTATTCCATTGGACACAGTTCAAAATCGGGAACAATCATTTTTTTCGTGTAAATTTTCACAAAACCGTGTTTTAGAGGGTTTTTCACGATCACGCTCGTGCAATCATGAGAAATGGTCAAAATCGTGTAGGACACGCCTAAATTGTGAAAGTTGGCAGGTATGGGCTTTAAATAAATTTAAATCCTGTCATCCCGTAATTCGAATAAAATAATTCCTCGACCCCGAAAGGGTCTAGCGCGAAATCTTGAGCTAAAACACCCGAGCTGGAGTTCGATAAAGGTCTTACCCCCTCACTACAAGACCTGCATAACAAAAGCCTGGTCACAACAAATCATACGATTTTTGTTGTGGAAGATCTATAAAATAGTTGTTTGAAATGGCAAAAAATACTTGGAGTGATCTCACATGTCCACAATGGGTACACATAAGAGAAAAAATTGTAATTGTACCGTTGTAGGTAAGTTTGACATTCATATGGCAATCATGAGTTGTTTGGGGCTATTTTTCAAGTTTTTCATTCCATGTGATGTGAGTGTTACTCTCGTGCCATTGTCGTTTGGCATTTCGTCGATTCCTTGGTATATATACTGTTCACGAGCTGGAATCAACACGAACAGGACCATATTTTGCTCTTGTTGGAGTCTGGTCTAGTCAGCATGGCCAAGTGAATCGTTCTGTTGGAATAGTCCAGGGTTCGAAATAAGCGCTATCCCGCTTGCCCGAGGCAAGTAAGATCTGCAGCGGGAAAGTGAATCTCATCACATAGTTGTCCGCCGGGCAAATTGATATTTTGTGTTTGTGTTTCATTCTATCATGTCAATTAATATAATAATATATGCAATAGGTCTTAACCATTTATTGTTAATGAATTTGTGCCAATGAAATATTTGTAAAACTATGTCAGACGTAATTTTGTACGATGTACAACTGTGTATTTTTGTATTACTATTTTCGCCGTCTTTATTTATTTCATATGCGCATGCCAGGAAAATCGTAAACATCGTAGTTTGTCCCGAATAATTCTATTGGTCAATTCCTATGCGTAAGCCAATGAGCGCTGTCGTTTTAGAATGTTCAGTCGCACCTGCTCGGGGATTTCCGCTACTAATCGTGAAAGGAAGTCGATACAATGATCCAATCAGAACGCGTTTTGCAAACGACTTTTGAGTTGATTTAAAAATGAAAGTGGAAAGAAACAAATGGAAAACTTTTTAGTAAATTATGTCCCCCCTTTAAAAAAACTTAAAGAATCCAACGTCAACAGGGTTGAGCAACAAAAAAAATATGAAGAGGGAAATAGAAAACGTAAATTTTTGACAAAATGGCTGGATGAATTTAAATGGCTGAAAGACACAGAAAAGGGGATGACATGTGAGGTTTGCGTTCAGTTTGGAAGTAGTGGCAGTTTTGTAATAGGATGTACAAATTTTAAATTATGCATTGTTTAGAATGAAGCATATTTTTTACAGGAAATTTGACAATTGGGTCAGTTTCTACATGTACATCTGAAATTTTTTTGTCACTTTTTTTTTGTAAAAGTAAAAGTTTTTGTTTAAAAAAGGGTGTATAGAAACTTGAAATCATCTGCCAGAAGAGGTCTAGAATGCAGGATTTGGCACCATTTACCTCAGAGCTTCTGGGGGCCTTAAGCGTCCCCCAGACCCTTCGCCGTCCGCATTAGTCGGGCAAGTTAACAGATACAAGGGCAAGTTAATCTAGATATTGACTTGCCCTTTTCTTATTTCTACCCCTTAATACCAATCCCATGGCAGATGGTATGATTTGCCAACCATTCATTCCATTTGAATTGTATTGTTCTAAATTATACACAAGTGACATGCGAGTTGACCAATTTTCATGTCGTGGCACAGTATGGCTGTGTTGTTACCAGGGCTTAAGGAACACTAAATGCATTGACTGTTGGTGTGTAAGACTGTCTTTTCTGTCCTCTTTCCAAACCAACAATGATGTTGCATAATAGAGTCTGCACCAGGGGACCAGTACCTTTTTTTTCAACTGACCCTTTTTGACACAGGCTTCTGTTAATCAACATAATAATTTGTCTAACTTGCTTCTACTGGCACAGAAACCCAGTTTAACATTTTATTAACATCAAAAGGTATTCCAAATAGTTTTAAAATCTCAAGAAATTTGCACAGCAGGTGCTTCAAAAATATTGCAAATGTCCGACTTCCGGTATTTGAAACTAATTGCAGACCCGGACTTGGAAAAACCATGATAATTTTCCGGATTTCGTTTACAATGTCAAAAAAATGTCATTAAAAAAAAAGAATTCGACCTACTGACCCTATTTTTCAAAATGATGTTACTGGAAACACAGAAAATAATTTTTCATGCCTAATTAACAGTTTCAACAGGTGTTACAAGTTGTGATTACAACTAATCTGCTGATCTCCATCAGATCATGATGGGTTGCTAATCCGTTAATTATTAACCTCCTAATTGACCATCATAATTGTTTCCACCAGTAAAATCAGTTTATCAGCATTTTAACAGCCAGGAGTATACATATAGATTCGTCATTTGATCAAAACTGTTTTCCCTTGGACAGTTCACATTCACATTTGATATTTAAACTGTCATCAAAAAGTTATGACAATGAGCATTTAAAAGATACAACTATATTAAAAACCTTCGAAACTGTTTTCACGAGTCAAACACGCTTCCTCTACCATGTTTTTTGCATGCGTGCCGTGAAAGTATTCCTATGCATTTAAAGACACCGAAAACATAAAATACGAAATCATTTAGTATGAAGGAAAGGAAAGAGATAAATATATAGCTTTATCTTACTATAGTGAAGTCATACAATAACTGCCATTGAAGCATGCCTAAGTCCTTTTAAGTCTGATAAGATATAGCTAGAACTAGACATCCTTGGTCCCTTGCATTGCTGTTACACAAAATAAGATTGATTTTATATCATGAAGACATGAATATTGCACAAAAGTGACTAAAGCCCTCAAAATTCTAGTATAAACCCTGCTATGGAACCAGTATTACATCAACAGCATCTCCACCTTCAGACTGTTGAAGGAATGCACCAATGTGTAGGGAAAGCCAACAAAGTATTTTAATTTTACATACATCGGTGTCTTCATTACTTAATAACCACATAAACTGAGAATTAAGATTTGTGGAATGTATACTCTGGTATGAATTGAACAATATGAAAAGTAAGATACACAAACGTATGGACCTAAATATAACAGTAAAAAAAGAAAACTTTGTAGTGTCACAAGCAAACGAACTCTTTGAATTCTCATTTTGAATCTTGTCACTTCATCCTATCAGTTTCCAAAGAAAAGTTGCATCTCTTTATGGATATGAAGTAGTGTGAGCTCTGATGTATTATAGAAAGAAATCTGCATATAATTAGCAACTATATCTGCATATAATTTGTAACTATAAAATGTTAAACATTATTTCCTTCTTTTTCAGTTGTCATCTTTGTACGAGACCAGGCCCCCTATATCTAGGGCCAAGATGGCTGCTGTAACAAAGGGTGCAATCAAGGCCATAAAATTTTACAAGCATGTGGTACAGAGTGTGGAGAAATTTGTACAGAAATGTAAACCAGAGTACAAAGTACCTGGCCTTTATGTTATTGATTCTATAGTCCGTCAATCAAGGCACCAGTTTGGGTCAGAAAAAGATGTCTTTGCACCAAGATTTACCAAGAATATTTTGCTGACATTCCAGAACTTGCTAAAATGTCCCACAGAAGAAAAGGTATATAGGTTTTAAGCTTATGAAGACATTGCTTGTTGCTTTTGTCGAACAGAATAAAGCAAAATATCAAAAGTAAAATAACAAAATAATCAGAAAAGCTTTTAATTGTGTGTGTAAGATATAATAATACAACATAGAACTTTAAATGTAAATGTGGTAAAAGTCTTCTGGGTTTAACCATTTATATGCAAAACAAGGATTGAGTCAGCTTTATACCCTGTGATGAGTTTTTAGGTTCATCACGCAACAGCTTTCTGTTAACCAAACACTTGTATAATTTTACACTTAATATTATCCACTTGCCTCAGGGGTATCGTCAGTGAGCAGTTTCACATGCAAAAAGAAGTATTTTAATTTGTTCCTGCTATTTTTGTTGAAGAAGAAATTGCATGATACATTTTAATTGATTATAAATTTTCAAAAATGAGTATGAATTGTATATTCACATTACAAGTTTTTGATAATGATTAAAATTTAATTTTGGATGTAATGCATCTTCTGATTGGCTGACATTATTTTGTTATGAGCCCATAGACATAATTTAGTCATGTGACTGTGATGTCATCAACGTTTTTTCATGGTTTTCTACTGTTTAAAAAGGAATATAGAATTAAATTATAAGAAATGACTGTAATATTTTTTCTTTCTATTCGAAATAACATAAAAAATTTGGAGCACAATGTTAAATAACCAGCTACGTGCGTTACTCAGTGTGCAACAAATTGTTCATGTTATTTCTTCATAGACAGAAAAAATATTACAGTCATTCCTTAAATGTAAAATCTGCATGCTACATGTTGATATTGTATGATTCTTTTATTTCAGAGTAAAATTGTACGTGTATTGAATCTTTGGCAAAAGAATAATGTGTTTATGAGTGAAGTAATACAACCATTGTTAGATTTAACAGCTGATCCAAACAATCCTGAAATGGCTGCCCAGGGTAAGATTATATAAAAATTTGTAGGAAATTTCTTGACACTGTAGGGGCCTCGTTTGTCTAGTGGTCAAAATATTTCTTCTGTTATCACTAGCCAACCAACACTTTATCACTAGCCAACCAACACTGAGGTGAGTAAGAACCCCACTAGTGTGTGCAGATGCACTCAACTTCTCCAATAAAAACTGATGGCTACTAAATAGCCCAAAAGAAGTGTTATAACACCAAAAATCAACAATTAATCTTGACACTGAACATGTGAACAGTCTTAATACACAGAATATTCAATAATACATTTGTTTTTATTACTACATTCCTCTCTACACTAGCTAGTCCACCTTAGTTTGATTTGAGGAAACATTGATACTACTCATCAGTGATATTGTTTGCCTTAAATTAGTGGAGAATAAAGGCTTTTTCCCCTGGAGAAGAATCCCAATTTGAAAAAAAATGGCTTAAAATTATTCCCAAAAAGACAACTTGTTTCCCTAACAGTGCAGTCTCAATAGTAAGTATGCATGAATGCAAACTGAAAAACACTCATTTAACAATTTTCTTGCCTAAAATGACTATATGTGCACATTTGAGGGTCTATTTATGTATCATCACTGACAAAATGGGGTCTTAATTAAAAGCAGGGTTTGACTCTTGAAATTTGGTCTGTAAATTGAAGTTTTAGTAAAATTCCTGGTTTACTTTATATTTCACAATTTGATGAAAATGACGCATATTTTTCCAATAAAAAAGGGTAGAGGTAGTTTTGAAAAAAGCCAACAATATCACTGGTCATAAAAAAGTAAAATAACAAAAATCATGCAAAACTCAAATCTGAAAGTTCCTTAAATAGATCACATGATGATTGAAATAATTAGGGGCATTAACTATTTATCAAATTGTGGAAGCAGATGCCAAAACAATCTCAGCATAAGAGAGATTCATATTATGTTGCAGCTGACACACACAATGCAATCTGCTGTAATATACAATTTACAGGGGATTCCTTTACCTAAGAACAAAATCCAAATCTCTATTTTATACAGTTGTCATAAAACTGGACATTTAATGTTATAGGAATGAAAAATTCTGAAATACATGTATATGCTATATATTTAATATTATTTCTCTTCTTTTATTCTGAACTTGAAAAGATAATAGAAAATGATGATGCATTTTATCTTTTTAGTACAAAGAGCAGCCGAGTATATTGTTAATAAAACTGGAGCAACAACTAAAGCTGCTGGTGGTTCTAACTTAGATACTTCAACATCGTCAGAACCTCCATCAGAACAGGAGACGGCTCAAAATATAATGGACACAGCCAATGCACAGTCAACACAGATAGATATGCTGGCCACAGTTAATCAATTACTGCAACAAACGCAGACGGTAATACATAAGTTAAAAAACAAAAAAAGTGTCTGTTCTCATAGAAAATATAGATGGTATATATTTTGGTCATCCAGATAACTTTCAACATATTGTCATTACTAGTATATTCAGGTATCTAATTATAACAACATTGAAACTTGCTTTGATTAGGGGTTCAAACACAGTACTAACATAACTTGGTTTCAAGTTTCATGTTTTGAAATATTAAAATATTCAATAGAGATGATACACAAGAAAAGCATCATGTGAATAGAAAGGAAACTATATGACAGATAATTTAGAATATAATATGAGTTGATAATTCATAAAAAAAAATGTTATGATATTGTTACTACATGTGCTATAATACAAAATATATACTTTACTGTAGAAATTCTTTTAAAATTCAAATCTTGGAGTAATCCCCCCTTTGAATAAAATGCGTACTAGTATTTGTTAAAAACAGACAATGATTATAATTTAAATGACTTTTTTCATGTAAATAAAACCAAGAAAAAAAATCTGTAAAATTGCAATTGAATTGCATTCCTGCCTCCAAATTTTCTTTGTTCATTAAAAATTTAAAACGATTGTTTTCTGCAATTAACAATCCAAGAGATGGCAAAATATCTACTCACTTTCAGAATTATTCATCTGCCTGTAAAGATAAAACCTTTATTTAGTATGAGTATTTTTTTAACTGTGCTGTTCCATTTGAATATACATGGTACCCAAGAAGGCACTTTGAGAGTTGGTAACTAGCATTAAAAACAATTTAAGAATCCTCTTACATTTTCCCTGTACAAAATAGTCTTTTAATTCCAACCCATGACAAAGATTTCAAAGTGCCTTCCCAGGGTCCCATGTGTGTTTCTTGGAACAGCCCTTACATAAAAACTTCCATATTTTATGTATTGGAGGGAGGAAATCTTATACTAGGGAATTTTCCCACTTTTATGCACTGAAGATGTTCTTTAGACATGGTCTTGGTCTTGTTTTAGGGAAGTACAAGTTTAAGTGCACAACAACAGCAGTTGCAACAGTTACAGTTACTTCAACAACAGTTGATACAACAAACTCAGTTGATGCAGCAGTCAACAGGACAACAACCAGTTATAGATAGCAACCTGTTATCCCACATACAGACCCTTACTAGTCAACTTCTCAACAAGAAACCTCCAGAACCAGGATTTAATAAGGTTGACAAACAGATACAACATACACAGATTTTTCCCCTAAAAAAAGATTTTATTGTATATACCAAAAAGCATGATAGGACTACTTTTTCATAAGGGCTGTTCCATTTAAACACACATGGTACCCAGGGTTGGCACTTTGAAAATGAAGTAATCATTTGTAGAAGTAGTTAAAAGAAATTTTCTTTACAAAGTGGTCATTAACATGAGTTACACTACCCTTTAGTTAAAATATGGAACTGCCTTGTATGTTTTTGTGAAACCACCATAGGGGGTTGAAAACAGATGTTCTTTTTGTACTTATGGTATTTTTTTTAGTTAAATGTCTTTATCAGAACTGAAGTCTTAAAAATGAAAAACTTCATCATCTTATGAGAAAGTTGAATGATTTGTAAAATGAATCAAAATTAATTATTATTATGGTAATTGTATAGAAATGATTCAAATGAATCAGATTTCTTTTTGTAATTAAAAGAGAAAGAAAAAAGATATATTATAACATTGTAGATATTATATTGTAGAAGTTATTAGATTTTGACTATGGTGAAAGTGATGAAGAAGATGGACAAGGGTACGTAAACATTTCATTATTTATATCAATACATTTGGTGGTAAAGGAATCAAATCTAAAACATGTACTAAATTAATCTTTCTCAACTCTATACAAATACATGTATCTTAGAATCTGTAGGAAAAGGATTAAAGAAAGGATTAAACTGAACAAAGTCAGTTTCAAGATATTATTGACGTGTGTTTGTCAGTTTGATTGTAAAGTTACAGTCACATTTATTTAAAGGTGTACTTTTGAAATACATCTTATTTCCTCCAAAGATAACAAGAATATCGACAAACCTTTCCCACCTTCTGTATAACCATTTGAATCTACATGTAAACTATGAACAAATTTCAAAAGTAAGAAATTGCTTGTATTATCAGGTCTGATCTCCTAGTTCGGCTGTTTACAGCAATATTCATGCAACTTCAACACAGACATGACCAAAAGAAAATATAATGAGAAAGCAGTTCCCCTCTGCAATTGATGGTATTTGAGTTATTGATTTTACATCATGTAGATATTGAATTACGCCAAACATTGAGTTATTCTCTTAATAAATGATCACTAAAGACAAAGAAAATGAAACATAAGTCAATTGCTTTGCAGAGGTTAGATTTGATTTGACATCCTAGTGATAGTTCCAAGTTGTTGTTGATAGTTTCCTAAAAATGGTAACCCTGACTTGCATCAACTTCACCAATAATTGAAGCAAGCTTAGGAACAGTTTTCAACTTCCAGTCATTACCCATTACCGACTACAGTGCATTCATTTATTTTTAACGGGCTCCAATTTTCATGGAATAAAAAAACTTGGGTTTTCATGGATATTTATTTCGGGTTTTGCCAAAGTAAGAATTCAAGTCTACAACAATATGTAATAGGTTGAACATTTATATTTGTGGTTCACCTGTTACCTGGAAATTTTATGAAAATTTGTATCCCATAAATAATAATGAATCCACAATAATACTTTTAACAAAATCCATTATCAAAACTTGAGTCCCAAGTGATAGAAACATAACCCAGTTTTAAATCCTGAAAAGTCTAAAAAAGCAGAGCTCTGAGAAAATAGCTTGGGTATGCAAATAGTGGTGAAAAGAATGTCAATACATTTAAAATATTGTTAATTGTTAAAAGTCATAATTGTGACTAAGAAGATCAACATTTTGATTCCTGTGAAAAGACAAGAGTTGCAGCTTAAAAACAGTGATAAAAAGATGGGTTTGTTTTTGATTTTTTTTTTGGCTCTCTGTGCATCATCTGTCTTTGTGTAGTATCCATTTAGTGGTGACCCTAGTTATGGACTGTCTATAATTTCTTCCAACTCTTCTTATGACAATTTCATTATGCCAAATTCTTAGTATTGGTTTTCTAATGTTTCAGAGAGTAGAAATGTCAAGTTGCCGACATGATTTATGCCAAATATCTGTTAATAGATTGTCATTTGTATGGAGAAAAGAATCAGCTTCAAACTGAATTAAAAACTTGTTTATATGCAAGGTAGAATGTAACATAACAAATATATACATGCCAATGTTACAAAGTGCCATAGGTGCCATACTTCCATGATATTAAAAACTTGTAAAAAGACTATTCTACTAAATGGATGCTCACAAAGTACATTTGATCACAGAACAATTGTTTATATTTATCAGAAATGACTGTTCCACGGTAAAATATACAATGCATCATAAAGAAACTAGCAAATTTGATAGTGATTTTTTAAACAACAAACATTTTTTTCCTTTCCGAAGAAGCACTGTCATTTAATTGTGCAAACAGTCATTTCTGGTAAAACTGATGATTTAAAAATATGCCATGATGCAAGTGTTAGTTCAGTCAAAACATTATAGTGCTGATAATATATTAAGGGAAATTGTCAAACATAGAAAGTGCTGACAATATGAGGGGTAGTATCACAACATATAAAGTGCTGACAATATGAGGGTGAAATATCTGGTGACAAGGTTCTACTCTGATTTAATTTTTATAGCCCACAGAATGTGTTGGACCAAAACCTAATGCATCAGATCCAACAGATGTCTCAAACCATACAGAAAAATGAACTGCTAAATAAGGAAATGAACATGCAGAAACTACTGCAACAACAGGCAGAGTTTGATCAGCAGATTGCTGCATCACAGGTAATACATTTGTTATGTAGATTATGTAATAAGGCAAATATTAAAAAACAAAGGTAGGGCAAAGGGTAATTTATTATAAGGGGGGATGGAAATGCAATGGATTCGTTTTATTTGTAATACTTTTCATCTTATGAAATCTAATTTAAATAAACAACTTTTAACTTATTTAAGAGTTTGTGTTTTTGATGTGTCCCTGTTATTTGGAAGGTAGAACTTGAGCTGGAATTTAGAAAAATAAATTATTTTTGTACGAAATTTCATACAATATATGCATCTTTTTTTAAGCTATTTTTGATACTTTTGAACAAGTCTAAAACTTCAAATAATATTATTGAATTTGCATCACTATTATTTCAAAAATAAGCTGTATTTAAAAGTTGACGGTCATTATACATGTTATAAGTGTTCAATACATTTTTGTATGTAGAATTTGAAATTAAAATCACTTCTTATCTTTTTAAGAGTAGAATGCCCATAATTTTAATGCATTACCATTAAAACTATCCCAAGTGAAGATATTTTTTGTTTGTTATGAAAACTAGTTTACAAATAACGATGAATCCAATGTAGACAAATCAGAAATAACTACTGTAAATTCAGAAATTATTGCAATGCTTTATTAATGAAAAAAATGAATTAAACATGATTTTTTGGATGATCTCAAAAATAAAATTCGATTTTAGTTCATATCAAAATGGCAATAATGTAGATGCACACAACAATTTCTGAATTTACAGTAGTTTGTTGTCAGTTATTACACTATATTTGAATTGTTGCTATCTTTTAGATTTACAATACCTTATCAAACAGCTTTTTATGGTTTCTTGATATTTATAATTTGTTCTTACTCTGTAAACAATGGTAAAGATGATATCTTTATTCTATTGTCACAACAGTAATAAGACTGAATGGATTGCATGTAAGAATTATTCACTTCACCTGATGAAGGAATTTCCAAATATCAGTAAATTTTAGATGATATCATTTATGCTCAATACTGTTAAAGGCTGTTTGATAACATTGAATTGGTATTGAGTACTGTGGATTCATTATAATTCTTTGAATACCAATTTTCAAGGATGTTCCTTTGATGAACATTGAATTTGAATTTTAAAAAAGTATAAAATATATATAAAGCTTAAAGGCAAACGTTTGCTAAATAAATTTGAATTTTAACAAAATGACAATTTATCTTTAAGTCTTTAAAATTGGTACCCACAAAAATAAATGATCCACAGTCAATATATACTTTTCATAACTGACATGACTGAGTCTTTTTGACATGTACTGCTATACTTTTTTAAATAACATGTGTGAAATTTAACTTTCAATAGACATGGAAGAGATTTAATTATTACACCTCTATTAAGATGTATACCATTCATACAGCTATTCATTATTTTTTCAACACATCTTAAGGAAACTGGCTTGTCATGTTTTGGATTTTTTGTCAGATTCTCGGAATCCTCTAGTTTTATCCATTAAAATGCCTTTAACAAATTTGCCCGGTGACCCCCATTTTTCTTTTTAAAATTCTTTAACAGGTATAAAGATAAGCCATCTGTAAAAGTCTTATAAAAATTTAATTACTTTTTAACAGTTTTCGATAACTTTAACTTGTCAATGATAAAGCTATGAAAAGTCAAGAGAGAATATTTTCCTGCCAAAATTTCAATGGCTCATATCTTGAAAACAAGGACGGTGACCTATATATTTTTTTTGCTTTTTGGATTCCTTTATTAATTCCTTATCAATATAAAATAGTGTTTTGAAAAGTTAATAACTTTGAACCTGAGAAGTGAGCTTCCTTAAATTTGAGAGAAGAAAATAAAAGATAAAAATTTTGCCGTTCAAGCACACTTCAAAATGGAAAAAAAAACAGTTCTATTTGGAAAAAAAAACTTGTACTAAAAGATAAAGAGAAAAGACTCAGTTATAAAGCAAATTGTTATAGATATAATTTTGACTTTCAAGTTTCTTTTACAGGTAATTTTTTTTTTAATTTTGTAGAAATATCAAACTGAAAATTTCTCAACAAATCTGTTAGGCCTGGGGGTTTTAATTTGCTGTTTTACAAACTTTTTTATTTGAAAGATTCTGGTCATTTGGTCAGATGAAATGCAAATACATTGCACCAAAATAACATTTTGCAACCCAAATAGTAGATCTGTCCTTCGTGAAAAAAAATTACATTTGATATTCCACTGTGTGTACACTGATTCAACTGAACCCATGCATCTTATGATCTGATCTTTCTAATTTTAATGCCAAATTAGAGTTGTTACTCCTTTTTTATAATCCACTGAATATAGAAATTGATAGTGCAAGTTGGGCATCCTTGTACTATAGCAAATTCTTGTTTTCAAAATATTTATATGGATTCCATCTGCATAACCTTTAATCACTCCCCTCTTTCAAAAGATATGATTAGTTGGGTTTGCTTAATGTTTTTTGGGGTGGTTTGATTTTGAGGAATTTTTAGTTGGCATGCATAATTCTGAAATGTAAAAAAAATATTTCATTTATTAATACATCATATGAAATAAAATTTTAATGATTCTAAACACAAGAACAAAAATTAAATGTTTATTTATGGGATAAAATTGTATCTTCAAAAAAATATTGTATGTCAGAAACAGAAGTCATGTTTGATTTGTTGATGTTATTGTTATTACATGATAAATATAAAAGGAACAGCTGTTTTATAATTGATTACTTTCTGAAGTCAATATGTAATTTTACTGTTGCATATTGAATTTTTCTGTTCATGAATTATCACAATGGGGAGAAAGTCATATTTGTGTTACTGTTAAATCACTTAATGTCATGAACAAATATTCAAATAGACTACAGTTATCCAATTTAGTTTTTTTCACTATACAAATTTAATGCTCTTTTTGAAAAATCCTTTGTAGTTATAAAACTCTGCATTTTCTTCTAAACTTGTTTTTTTCGTTATCTTTCCAGATTCCCTATTATATAGAGACTGCCTAATTTTAGATTGAAATTTGATACTGTGGATTCATTAATAATCCTTGGATACCAATTTCTTGGGTACAGGGGAACCACAAATTTAATTCAACGAATGCAAGTTTTCTAAAGGAATGACTGCATTCTTTGCCAAAAACACGAAATTAAATTTCCTCGATTCTCAAACCACGAAAATTTGTGTCCACTTAAAAAAATGAATTATGTTAAGAATATGAACAAAAAATAATTGTAAGCAACAGAGGATAGATAAAACATAGTGTGTAGCAACTTTTGAACTCTTCTGGGAAAGTGGGAAAAATCGGGTAGGGCTAGAAAACAAGTAAATCTATAAGCCATACTATTTATAAGGATTTAAGTATTTTTAAAAGTCATCAATACATATATTGATTAATAAAGTAACACAATTCTTGTGGAGGGGGATACAAATTGCACACTCTAATACTGAATACATACAGAGAATGTATCAATATTATAATAATATCTTATAAAAATCATGCACATTTTGCATGATATTAGAATAATGTGTTGCATTGAAATACCAACTTGCCTGAATTTTTATTATCAAGACATATTAGGCCAGGATTTTTTAATTTGTTGGTTTACGGATCCGTCCGTAAGATGCATGTTCTCGTATATAATAAAAAAAAATATCGTCCATTTGGTTAAAAAACGGGAATGCATGACAACAGATTATTTAACCTGATATTCTCGTTTTTCCAATGGACGAGTCTATTACGTTTTTGACACGTGTGTTGAAACTTATTTTCGTACGACGTTTTTACTTTTTTTTCCTTCCTGCTTATTATTTTTCACCAAGTTTTGATTAAAACCTAAGTCAAATAACTGACGTGAATCTGTTTTTCTTGTTTGTGAATTGACGATTTAATTTCGTCTTTGTCAGTGTACCCCCCCTTTTTTACGGGAAATTATTAGACAATGTCATGCGATGTTTACAGCTGAGCAATAATAATTATCAAACTAAAATTTAAGAACGATGAAAAAATAGTATGACAAACATATATTAGAAAGGTGAAATATATTTTTATTTTGCATATCAGTTTTCTGTCTTGAAAGATCTTTTTTTTCTTTTTTTTCCGACCGACCGACCCAACTTTTTCATGGAGAAAATCCGTAAACCAACAAATTAAAAAAACGTGGCCTTAAATACTCTTCTGCTTATTGCAGATTTAAATGCATTGGGTTGATGGGAGGCACTAAAATTAGTATAAATGGTTGTTGGTTGCATTTTCTTTAGGGCTGTTCCAAAATTCATTAGGTTGGGGGTGTGAGCCATTGAAATGAATAAAATGTTGGTTGCATATTCCTCAATATTTTGTAAAAATGATCAATAACGTCAAAGAAAATTTATGTATGGTTTAAAGTGTAAAAAAATGTCTCTCATACCCACCATGTGCTTGATTCTGGAACAGCCTTCGGAATATTGTAAGGATAAAAAAGTAAATTAAAAACAATCTCTTCTGAGAGGATCAGGTCTTAAAAAGGCTTTTAAACAACTTGGTTCTTCACAGCTCTTCTGTTAAAGCATGTAAAACATGACTTTGATCGACTTGCTGACTTTTTTTGCTTGGATGTTTGCATACAAAAGGTTGACAGAGTTTCATTCTGTTTTATATACTCTGGGATTAGATTTGACAATAAAAATTGACATGAAATTAAGTTAATGTCCAATCAAATTCCAGTATATAATAAACAGACTGAATCAGACTACCTACCTGATGTTAACAAACATAGCAAACAAGTTGATTAAAGGTTTGCTTTTCATGCTTTTATAGAAGAGCTGTAACATTATTTTGTTTAAAAGAACTGTGTACAATTCGTATACTGTGGATTTCAGTCAAACTTTTTCAGCTACTAGTTCGAAATCAAATATTCTGACTTCTGACATTTTTCTTACTGCTCCAAACAAAGTTTTGCAAAAACATACTAGTCCAAATGAAATTTTACTAGACTGGGCCATTGGACTAGTGGCTAACCTTGCAGACTGGAATTTATTATTATTCATGGAATACCAATTTTCTTGAGTTAAGTTTAACAATGAATTTATATGTTTAGCCAAGTACACATTTTCCAAACATTTCTACATGGACTTTGACAAAGACACTAAACTTGAAAAGTACTAGTTTTTTTTCACTATAAACAAAATTGTATCCACAAAAAATAAATGAAACTACAGTATAAGTTGGATGCTAACTTTTTATTTTAAGAATTCTTCTTCATTATTTATATAAACTTTGTGTTATTTTATTGCTGTTTGCATTTCAGGGTAACTAAAATTCTGTGGGCTATAATATGAACATTAAATCAGATAGAACAAATTTGAACAGACAACATGCATGTCATACGTCTGTCGAGGTTGTCGTCCTGAATATGCATGAAATATTTTCCACTGGACGTTAATCAACCAACAATCAATCTGTCGAGGTTGAAAATGTCATACCACATCATTTTTTCTTCAGTGTTCTCCTCAGAATTTTCAAATAGTGCCATGGAAATTAACATAGCACTGGTTTTCCAAAAAAATAATAGCACCACGATATCACTATCAGTAGAAAATTAATGTTCTGTTTACTGCCTTTCATTTGTTTATATGATACATGTATATTGTCAGCACTATTTATGTTTTGACTGAACTTAATAACTTATGTATTAAATATTTATTGATAAAAACCAAAAGGTATCTGTATGGTACAAATATTGTTTATTTAGAGTAACAGTAGCAGTCAGAATTATTATCTATTAGACCATAGCTGTTGCTGTTACATTTTGCCCTATATTTTATCATTTAAACTAATTGGAATTGCTTTTGAGAATACTTCCAATTTAGCATAGAGGATGTAAAGTTCACTAAAATGAAGACCTACATACATTTATAAAAATAATTCCTCAGTTGGTGTTCATTTGATTATATTAGGTCATTAAACTTGATTGATGTCAAAATTCTCATCAAATCTGAAATAACTTGGTCAGTCTAAATTAAATTGTCTGTAAGAAACAACATGTACTTTGCTAGTTAAAACAAAACTTTAAAAGAATGATTTGTAAATCCTAAAACATGTTGAATCATTTTGCCCATTGGACAAATGAAAGACCAGTATGAATAGTAACTATCATTTTTGGTCCCTCTTTAGTTGGCGTTCATACTTTTTTTTCTCATCTCTGAAACTACACGTTTTAGTATTCAGATATTCTTTACTACACACAATGCATATATTTGTTGTAGTGAATTTTTATTATTAAAGGAAAATTTTCAAATCTATTAGTCTGAAACTACAAATCTCACTCTAAAAAGCTATAAGAGAAGGCAAAAGACATGAACATTAGTAGCCATTTCTGATTCAATAACTTTATTTTGAAACTTTTCCTTTAAAACTTCAAATTAATCAAATACAAATGTACAAGTAAGAATAAAAAGTTATCTAAATTAATTTTATCCTGATCCGGTTTAAAACATAGCAAGCATCAAGAGGCAGTTGATTTTGATCAATGAACTTTCATATTCTGTCACTCTTAACTTTGTTTGAATCTTAGCTACAAGTCTCAACTGCATACTTGGTTTTTGAATAGTTCTTTTAATAATGTTATCCATTGTCAAAAAGCGCATGTCATACTCTTGGAATCTAGGTCAAAGTTGGTTGCTTAAACTTTATTTAAGCAATTTGTTACTTTTTACCCAGTATAAAATAAAATTAAGATTCAGTAATATGAATACAACTTTTGATTTATTATAAGAATAATTAATGTTAAATTTAAAGATAATAAGAGGAGTTTCTCCTTGTATAGGTTGATATGGACTATAGGAGCTCGGTCCAAGAGCCAAGTCATTTTGGTCATTTGGTGAGTACGCTGATATCTTTTGCTTTTTCAGCAAAAAATTATTTTTTTAATTTTTCATATTCCTCTCATAGTTTTCTATCCACTTTGTGTTAATGTGTTATATCTTGCTATTAGCTTTTCTTTTAATTGCTTTGCATGTAAATAATTGCAAGAGGCTAGGGATTTTGCATCATTTAAAAAGAATCAAAGGTTATGACAGCTTCAACATGGATAACTTATTAAAGTCTGCAGCTACATGTATAGCATAACTGCTTATGAAAAACTTACTTTATATACTGTGAATTCACTTATATATGATCGATAACCAACTTTAATGATCTGAAGAAAGATTTTGTTTTCCTGGATATTTGTTTTAGTATTTTTGCCAAGGCCTGCATGCAAGATAATAGAAATATTTCTCCTTCAATGAAAATTTGATTTCAGTGTTTACCTATACCAATAAAATCCCCTAAAAATGGTCGCAAGAATAAAAATAACAGGCTATTATTTAAACTTGGAATTATTTTTAATTATGGAATTTGCATAATTTCTTGTGTTTAAATTTTTTAATAAATTCCATGTTTTTTTGGTGTTGTGATGTTTTGAGCAGTTTATAACACTTTCCATACAATGTATTATGGTTAGATAGTGTTGTGCGCGGCACAGTACATTCTATTGAAAATATACTATTTACTTTGTTATAGAAAGTGTTGTGCACAGCACAGAACATTTGAGTACAGAATATAACAAGTAATCAAGCAAATTCCATAATTAAAAAAAAATCCAAGTTCAAGTAATAGCCTGTTAAATATGGAATCCACAGTATATATCAAAGTGATATCGCTTCTAATTTAAATCATCAAGGTTATTTCTACATATGATAATCTTTACTGTGAACTTCATATGAAGCACAAATTTCAGGACTTTGATTTTTACCATTATCTAAGTACTTGGTAGCTTGTGCTAAATTAATACTTTCTTAGAAAGAAAAGTATATAACCTTTTTATTTTACAACTTTCTAAGAAATAACAATAAAAAAAGTTAGTTAAAGCATAGAAGTTTTCTATGCTTATATTTTGGTTTGCTCATCAAATGATGGGACACAGAAAAATGTGAAACCATGCTGGCCAATGCCTTATAAATTTGATGCATCCTAAGATTTTACCTTTATCAGGGTCACTTAAGGCCAACCATTTGAAAACTAAAAATGTGTATCAACTAATCAGTTCAAGAGCTATAATAAAGGACCTTAAAAAAATAGCCAAATTTGGAAAAACTAAAAAGTAAAGTTGCTGAATACCTAAGATAGCTCTATGAAATGCATGTTTTCAGTCAATGCTTTTTCAATGCATTCTATAAAAAAAAAAATCTAAAATAGGTAAAAAAAAAAAAGAAAGCTGAAAATACTGTTTCCAACTACTTTTCACAGAAATGAGTCTGTTGTTCAAATGTTCCTCAAACCAACTTTTCTGAAAACAAAAATCATGAAAATTTTCATGTTTTATATCTAAATCTGCTTGTTTTTTACTTGATTTAGTGCATTTAGTTTAATAATAGCTCTGTATACTCTGGCATTCCCTACACATATAGATGCATACACAAATGCCATCTTGAATTAACATGTGATGGTAGCATTGGAAGCAGACTGTTTGGTTAATTTGTGCCAGAATGAACCTTTACAAAAACTTCACTGACACATCATTGTTTAACCAAATACAATGTATTAATTTCCATTTATATGGATAAAAAATTCAAATAAAATTCAGTGAATGTTATTTATTGACATTGTAATATGACTAATTTGAAGCACAAATTTCAGGACTTAGAATTTTACTATATCTTAGTACTTGGTAGCTTGTGCTAAATTAATACTTCTTTAGGACAAATAGTTTATAACATTGTTATTTACAACTTCTTAAAAAGTAACAGATGTGAGACAGATAATTATAACCTTAACAATCTAAGCTTTTTGTGCTAATTGTTCATTGTCAATGTAAATGTTAGTTTGCTCCTATAATATTAAGATAGTTAAGATATTGCTGTCATTTCACTGTATATTTAAAACCTCAAATGCATCTCTTTCAACATTATTGGGGCCTTAGTGGTCAAGTGGTCTACATAGTTCTACTGTAATCACAAGCCTGTCAACACTACTCATGCAGTTGCACTTAACTCAATTCTTTATTGACTCGGATTGTCAGTATTCCTATAGAGGGTCAGTGTTTTTTTCCAGGCACTCCTGCTCCCTCAACCAAATAAAAATGGCCATCATGAAATAGCCAAAAAGTGGTTCGTTAAAATTGAAAATCAAATCTTTTAAAAATGATTCAAGCATAGCATTTAATACATGCATTGTACCACCAGCCTGTCAACACTTAGGGTTGGAGTTCTTTTTCCAAACCTGGCAGGTGTGCTAGACAAGAAACTTAATTGACTAGAATTGTCAGGTTTCCTATTGAAGGTCAATGGTTCTTCTAGGCACACTGGCTTTTTCCACAAATGAAAACTGACCATCACAAAATAAGAAAATATTGTTAAAAGTGGTGTTAAACACCAATCAATTAATTCAGTCAGGGGTACTACTTATACAAGTGTATTTTATTTACTTGAAGAAGTAAAAAAAAATATACACATATAAGTAAATTTGTAGGATACTTATACAAGTGAATTTTATTTACTTGTATAGGTAAAAAAAAAAATGGCTTAGTTATGTCCCTTAGGCATTCAGAATATTTTACTTGTATAAGTAAAAAAATCATCCTTTCTTCTTTTCTTGAATTCTTTTAAAGATTTCTTTGCTCTAATAGAATTTTAAATTGTGTTCCCTAGGGATTACAGATGTCTTTAATAATCATTCAAGTGTAATTTCATGGACAATGAAAGTCCCATTTGTTTGTTATCTTCTTAACACTGCTCATTTACAAGCCCCAAAGGAGCAATTTTTGAAGGCCTTGCGCAAATATACAAGATCTTTGCTCAATCAGTTTCTTTGATGAATTAATGAGATGAAACATTGAACTTTAATGAAAAAATTTGAGCAAACCTGGGAAAAAATTTTAAAGGCATGATTTTATATCTCAAAACTTGAGGATTTTTGTTGGATTGTAAGAAAAATTTACTTATACAAGTAAATTTTTCAGAAAATTAAGGGGAGATTATTCAAACACTATTTATTTACTTATCTGTGTATATTTTTTTTCACTTCTTTAAGTAAATAAAATACACTTGTACAAGTAGTACCCCTGACTGTAATTCATCAATCCATATATGCAATTTTAAAATATGCATGGAGCATTGTTCAAAAGTTACTTGTTTGAAGATATGTTGTTGGAAAAAAAAGGTTATTGACATGCCTTAAAAAAGTAGCTTGAAAATTTGAAATAATTGTTTCAAATCATGATAGAGATAAGGGGAGTTTGGTTACAAATTTCCAGTTCTCGGTCACATTAGCTTGATTTTGGTGGTAATAGGTCAATTTTATTTAAGATCTGTTTTTTTAATAAACCCAAATCCTTGCCCAATACATTATTGTCTTGCAAGATATTAATTCAACCTCATTTAGATTAAAAGCATGGAATATTTCTTTGTATGTTATTCACTGTAGGGTAACATTCATTTGAAGCACAAATTTCAGGACTTAGATTTTTACCATAACCTAGGTACTTGGTAGCTTGTGCTAAATTAATACTTTCTTAGGAAGAATTGTATATAACTTAGTTATATATATTGCAACTTTTTAAGAAATAACAATTAAACTATTGAAACATTCAAGAAGCCTTTTGTGCTAAATTGAAGTTATACACTTGGTCTAAATATCACAATATTATTTTACTATTTTCTAACCTAACAGTCTATTGTGGAGTAATTGTCAGATTAATTGATATAATAAAATCTATGAACTGAATTTCTCTGTTTACTATTCAACGAAGTATGACATTCATTTGAAGCACAAATTTCAGGACTTAGATTTTTACCATAACCTAGGTACTTGGTAGCTTGTGCCACATTAATACTTTCTTTAATAGGAAGAGTAGTAAATAACATATTTATTTTACAATTTCTTAAAAAATAACAATACAAGGCCACACAATAAATTAAAATATAACAGAAGTACAGAAAGAAATTTGAAATGGGATGCCTAACAATATAATTCTTTAATTCTAAAAGTGATACTGCTAGGTATTAACAGTTGTCTTTAAATAAATAATAAATGACACTGATGAAAACAATACACATAAATTTCTTTCTGTGAAATATTTCAGTACAGTACAAGAGGATTATGCCATAATAAATCTGAGGGGAGAGTATGCAAATCAAATTGATCTCTAAATTTATACTGTTGCCACTCAAAATTATTTAGAAAAAATATCAAAATGTTTTTATTTTACAGCCCCCTCAACCACCACCTCCAATGATGGGGATGCCACCAGAGCCAGGACAGCCATTTCATTTGATGCACGAACATCAACCACCACCTGCTGTACAGGGATACCAGGAAATGGACGAGGTGTCTCAGGATACTGACGACAGGTCACGTGATACGAGTCGGGACAGAGACAGAAAACACAGTAGTCGCAGATCTAAACAATCCAGAGATAGATCAAGGTCAAGGTAGACTTATTCATATGGGCTGGGCTAGAAAATGTTAAGCAATGACAATAAAACCAGTCTATCCTTAACGATAAAAATAAGTTCCTAAATATTCAGGTGGAAATATAGATGGGTCAGATGAGATGAGAGCATCTTACTGATTGTAGACATACATTTGTATCTGTAGAAAAATTTTCAATCTAATTCTTCATACATGTGAATTTGAACAAGTCTAAAATGGCTTTGAAGAAAGGTCAACAAATTTCGTTATTCTCAAGCTGGGCCAGAAGTTCTACTTTCATTCAAAAAAAATTGCCACTAACTTTATCTGGCAGATTTGTTACCACTATATTTTTATGAATTTCACGACCTTATTGTAATGTAACATGTATTTGAAGCACAAATTTCAGGACTTAGATTTTACCATTATCTAAGTACTTGGTAGCTTGTGCTAAATTAATACTTTCATAGGAAGAATAGTATATAATAACATAGTTTTATTACAACATCTTCCTGAGAAATAACAAGAATTTATTTAAGCATTACAAAAGTCTTGTAAGACATATTGCATAAGTTTACCTAAGGGGTATAATTCTTGATATAAAAGATTTGAGTATAGATTTAAGAATTATGGCATTATATATCATGTATATATATCTGAGGAGTGTCGAAAGCTTCATTTGATTGGTAATGCTTTACCCCACATTTGGGCAAACAGTTATATTCCGACAAAGAATTCTTGAGAGAGTATTCAAATAAATGGGAATAGAAGCTTTAGGAAATTGGCTGTAAATGGAATGCTAAGTTTTTAGTTCCTTTCTAATAGTGAACATGAAATGAACATGTGATGAATAAGAAAAATGGGAATAGAAATTTGTTTCCATTTTAAAGCATTACTATAAGACCAGCAAACAAGCACATAAGAAGAGTTATTTATGAATTGGTACACCAACAGTTAATTCTATTTCAGAGGACTTTCATGACAAGGTGCTTTCTGTCAGTATAGGAATAGAATTTACAATACTTGGATTGGTATCCCTATATACACAGTATATTTCTAGCTTAAACCATGAGCAGATATATGGTTTTTACATAAAATTTATCTAAGTTTAAAAAATTATATCGATAACGTCTTAATTATTTGATAAGTATATTCATGATATTGTATACTTGTAGTTGTGACGCATTTGTTAAGAAAGATATATTTTACTTATTTATTTTTTGTTTTACAGAACCCCCAAAAGGAGGCGTCGCTCAAGGTCAAGATCTAGAGATCGTCGCAGGAGATCAAGATCTAGAGACAGACATAGGAGATCAAGGTAGTTATTTAAAATTGCTTTACAACCTCATCTGGACTGTAAAATATTTCTATGTATGTTATTCAATGTAGGGTAACCTTTATTTGAAGCACAAATTTCAGGACTTAGATTTTTACCATTATCCAAGTACTTGGTAGCTTGTGCTAAATTAATACTTTCTAAAGAAGAAAGGTATATAACATATTTATTATACAACTTCTTAAGAAATATAAAAATCTTAACAAAATCACTTTTCAGAAATAACATTCTGCTGAGTTCTTTTTAATAGTTTATTTGCATATTATATTAAAAGGTATATTTTCATGAATATATGTACATGTTAGCCTGACATATCTTCAATTGAAACATGAAACCATTAAAACAACATGAGTGAATGAAGGAGAAAAAAATATCACAAAAAAATACTTTAACCAGATAAACCTTAGCAAATATGACACCTGTGACGTGTTTCATCTACAGACCAACTTCATCAGGGCATATATCAGTGAGCCAAACACTGAAACAGAACTAGAAATTTAATTGGTGATTGAAAAGTTATTAAAGTCCTTTGTTCTTTTCTGTAATTTTCCCCAAAACATGTATTTATTTATTTATGTGTAACTAAATCATCACCATCTTTCACTAGTTAGTACATCTCTAAGAAATAACTCTGAAATGACATTTGGTTTGTGCCTCCAACCATTCTATTTTGCACCCTTGAAATACAACACTGGCATACCTGCACTTTCTTTAACTTTTAGGGGGCATCTGTTGATACAGCAAACTTTAAAAGTGTTCCTTGTTCTTTTAAAAAGACATTTGTACTTAATTAATGAGAGATATTGTATTTCCAGGTCTAGAGACAAAGATCGTGAAAAGCAAAGAGAAAAAGACAGAGAAAGGAGGAAGAAAGGACTGCCTCCAATTAAGGAACAACATATAAGTGGTAAGCTTTAATACAGCTTAAACTTCATAAAATCCAATATTGTCAAATATACATTATGTTACATGCTAAAAAATTTCTTTTTGACTATTGGATTTTTCAAAAATCTCAATGTTTTAAAATATGACAATGCACTATAAAACTGCATCGATAATGGAATTGAAATGTTCTTACATTATTTCATATTATAAAAAGAAGTTACTTATGAAAATTATATATTGACTTGTTAAACAGCAATATTGAATATTTTTTAAACAATAATTCTCTACATTTCAGTGTGTTCAACTACCTTGTTCATTGGTAAGGTACCAAAGACAACAGCTGAGGAAGAATTGAGGGAAGAAATAGAGAGATATGGAAAAGTGGAATCCATCAATGTAAGATAATACAAAAGTTCTAGGTTTGAAAAAAATTATATATGGTTTAGTTAAAATTAAAAGGAAAGGTCTATGTAACAATGACTCAGTACAAATGCTGATGTTGGTGTTCTTGATCTTGATTTAAAGCACAAATTTCAGGACTTAGATTTTTACCATGGTCTAGGTACTTGGTAGCTTGTGCTAAATTAATTTTTCCTTAGGAAGAACTGTATATAACAAATTTATTTTACAACTTCCTAAGAAATAACAACATGACAAATTCTTTTTTTACTTTAAAGAATTCATAATTAAATGATTAAAGACCATTACATTATTTGAGATTGACTGAATCGGCAAAATAATTTTTATTTAAATATATAAAGAAGATACATTGAATCGGTTTTAGATGTTTAAATAAAATGTAGATATCATGGTATTTTGTTGTTAAATTGATATTGCCAGCAATTTAATCTGCATCTTTAAAAGTGTTTCTTTATAATGATAATTTTATAGCTGAAGCCAACAAATGCATTTGTACCCATTTTTTTTAGATGATTCCTCCAAGAGGTTGTGCATTTGTTTGTATGACAAGAAGAAAGGATGCTTCTAAAGCATGTGACAGATTGAAAGGTTACAAGTTCATGGGCAGTGAATTGAGGGTAAGACTTTATTAACAATATAGTACAGTTTTGAAATACTAAAAATCATAATTGATTAGTTAGAAGGCTGAGTTCATGCTGTATTTCTGATCAAAAGATTGGTTCAGACAATATTTGAAGAAAGAGAAAAGTTGTTGATGAGGACATATAATGACAAACTAAACAAATTGTATTTAAACTGTTAATCTATAGAAACAGTCGAAAACCAGACTGATTTATTATACTGTAAATTCAGAAAATATTGTGACATTTTAGACTAAAATGCAATTTTAACTTTTACGATATTGAGAAAAACCCTGTTTAATTCATATAAAAAATGTCAATTTTTTTGCATTAATTTCTGTCTTAGCAATAATTTATTCATCAAATTAAGATTTATTATATTGTGTTTAAGCATTGTATCTATTTTTTGTAAGAAAAACTTGTCACGCATGACTTATTTTCAGGTTGCATGGGCCCCTGGTATTGGAGTAAAGGAATCAGAATTTAAAGACCGTTGGGATGTAGAACAGGGTGTGACCTATATACCCTGGACACAGATGCCAGAAGAACTGTCAAAATTCAAAGATGGTGGTATTATTGATGAGGACTCATTAACGGAAAACTTGAAAGGTAAAAGATTGACCACAAAATTTAATGTAGTTGTAAAGGAAGGATAGATTTCTATTTTATGGTGCAATAAATTATATTGTAAATGGGCATTACCCTAGCATGCCAAAAGGTTATAATTTGAGTATGAAAGGGTTTATCTGACCTAGATCTCATGTTCATTGTTCTCAGATTAATGTTACCTTTGTCAATGAAGGCATAAAATAGTTCTAATTGGAATATAAAAAAAAAGAAATATTCTTTTTGCATCCTATCATATGTTACTTTCATTTCTATAAATAGGTAAACAGATAGGTGGTGAAAAACCTGAGGTTACAGAAGAACCTAAGCCAGTCCCAGGACAGATCCCTAATTTACAAGGAGGTCCTCCACCAATGCCAGGACAACCCATGACTGCACCAGGACATTTCCCTCCAGGGATGCCACCTGGTAAGTAATAAGTACGTCAGAAAACATCTTTTATAAGGATTAGAAACTGGAATGGTGAGGTTTTCTGTTACCTACACAGATTTGTACCAATTACAGAAAAAAATATGTTTTCAGACAACGACTTCATATTACTTTTATCAGCTATAAAATGCTACATCAAAAACCTTAGCTCTGTCCTTGAATGAGCCCCTGATTGTGGAGGGAACTAATTGAATTGAATCTAATTTTGTACAGATATTTAAATATGCAATTTTTTTCCTCAACTGTTGAATAATTTTTTGAATGAATCAACATAATGTAAACTGACCCAAGATGATGACACTAAATTGAACTTTAATAAAACAGTAATTTGAATGTAACTCATTGCTCTCAATAGAAGCAGAATTCCAAGAGGCTGAATATACACACTATGCTGCACATAAATTGCTTGGCGTTATCTGTACTATCTTAAAAAATTACAAACTAAAAACTTAAATATTAACTGGACTAGGATCAGCAATTAATTACAACCAAATTTCATGAAACTGACCGAGGCTTCATCCAACATTTGTCAACATAAAAAGGACTTTAATATCAGCTGAAGTCTCACATACAGAAGATTTACATACAAGTGAATTTTAAATGATATGGTAATCCTTTTTCTGAAATTATGTAATTGTCAAAAATATTTCCCGCTCAAAATGACTGTTTGTGTTTACAGGTATGATGCCTCAAGGTGGTATGATGCCACCAATGGGGATGCCACATATGGTTGTACCAGGAAGTATGCCACCTGGTCATATGCCAGGACAACTTCCTCCCCATTTGGCAGGACAACTACCACCCGGTATGCAACAGCAAATGGGAGTTCCACCAGGGATGCCACCACCAATGACTGGTCAACCACCTCCAGGAATGATTGCACTTCCTGGCGGAGGTGTGGGGCTTAGACAGGTATGTAGAAACTACAAAAATACCTGATTTGAAAAAAGGAAGAACCCCTTAACTTTATTCATGAATATTTAAAATGTAAATTTTAAAAGGCTAAATCAAACTTTGTATTAATAGATAAAGGAAGATGTGGTATGAGTGTCAATGAGACAACTCTCCATCTAAAGCACAATTTATAAAAGTAAACCATTATAGTTCAAGGTAAAGTCTTCAACATGGAGCCTTAGTTCACACCAAACAGCAAGCTATAAAGGGCCTCAAATAAAACCATTCAAACGGGAAAACAAATGGTCTAATTTATATAAAAAAACGAGAAACACTTATGAAGCACATCAACAAACAACAATTACTGAGCATCACTCAGATTCTTGACTTAGAACAGGTGAAAACAATTGCAGCAGGTTTAAACCTTTTAATGGTACCTAACCTGCACCCTTATCTGAAACAATAGTTTTTATTTTAAAACACTAGCAATATTTGAATAAGTGAATCTTTTTTAGGTTGGTCCACCAGCTTCCAATGCTGCAGGTTTACAACTTGGACAGAACATTCACAATGTAATGGCTAGTTCAGCTCCTGCAACTATGGTATCTCAACAGCCAATCACAGTGTTCAGACCTGGCTTCCAACCACAACCAGGTTTTCCTCAGTTCCAGCAATTTCAGCAGTTTAGAATGCAGCCTCCAAACCTCAGCCAGAGACCTCCAATGCATATGCATCCTCCTGGAACACAGCCACCTCAGTTCATTAATACAATGCAACCAGGTCCAAGGGCACTATTAGGTCAAGGACCTGGTCCAAGGCCAATATTCAATCAGAAACCAGACATTGAAAATGAAAACTTTCCTGGCAACAAATGGCCTCAAAACAGGGGACCTCCTATTCTGATGGAACAACCAAGTCCAGGAGAAGGTTCTCCTGTTATGGATGAGAAACCCGAGAAGCCAAAGGATGATGAAAACACAGAAATGGAAATGGACCCAGAAGACAAAGAACAATTAATGCAATTTGATCTGCCAATGAGCTTTGGAAGTAATAAAATAAAAAGACAGGAACAAGGTGATTGGGTTCCCCCAGAAGAGAATGATTGGGGTGGAAGAGGTCGTGGTAGAGGTGGATTTGATAGAGGTCATGGAAACAGAGGTGGTCCAATGGGAGGACCAAGAGGTCCACGACCTTTAATGGATTTTGATAATATAATGGGTGGCCGAGGTGGAAGAGGAGGAGGTTTTGGAGGCCCAAGAAACTTTGGACCAAGAGGACCAAGATTTGACAACCGTTTCCAATATGATCGCAATTTTAGAGGCAGAGGTGGACCCCCAGGCTTTAGAGGTCGAGGTGGCAATAACTGGAGACAACCATTTGATGGCCCTCCAGGAATGGGAGACGAGGACCAAGGAAGAAACTCTGATGGTGAGGAACAGCCAAATGAACCTGGAGAAAAAGATGAGAATGCTCTTCCAACTGAATTTGGTAGTAGTAGACGACGAAGCCGTAGTAGTGATAGACATGAAAGCAGGGGAAGAGATAATTATGACAGGAGAAATCGTGATGAAGGACAAGGTGATAGGAAAGAAGATGAGGAAGAGAAGGAAGGTGAAAAAGATGAAAATACTCTGCCTTTAGCTTTTGGTAGTACCAAGCAAAGAGACAGAGGAAGTAGCAGTGGACGAGACAGAGGGAGAGGTGGCTATGAAGGAAGGGGAAGGGGGGATAGCTATGATAGAAGAAGTCGTGACAAAGATCAAGGTGATTGGGGAGGAGAAGGTGAAGAAGAAGAGGAGGGAGAACGAGATGAAAATGCACTTCCTTTAGCCTTTGGGAGTACCAGACAAAGAGGAAGAGGTGGTGGTGGTCGTGGACGAGGTAGAGGAAGGGACAGCTTTGGAGGACGTAACAGAGATGACAATTGGGGAGGTAATCAACAAGGTGATGAAAACCAAGATGGAGATGAAAATGCACTGCCCACTGAATTTGGAGGTCGTAAGAAATGGGATAGAGGAGGAGGAAGAGATAGTTATGGAGGTAGAGATCGTAGAGGTAGTGATAACGATCGGCGTGATAGAAGAGATGATCGCCATGGTGATGACCGTAGAGGAAGGGATCGTAGTGATAGAGGTGATAGAAGAGACAGAGATAAGGATCGGGATCGTGGGGACCGAGATCGTGACAGAGGTAGGGATAGAGATCACGACAGACGTGATCGGGATAGGGACAGAGATCAGAATGGAAGAAAGTCGCGATGGAGTGATGCTCCAGAAGCACCAAAAATACCTGAAAGTGACAATGTTCCTGAAGCAAATGCTCCCGAGGCAAATGCTCCAGAAGCAAATGCTCCTGAAGCAAATGCCTCTGAGCCAGTGGCTGAAGAGGCAAATGTACCAGTTGTAGAACCTCCTCCTGTTGTTGATTCTACAAGTGATGAACAAACTAATGGACAAATAGAATCGAGTGAATCTAGTAGTATACCTAACGGGAAGGAGGGGGAAAGTACTGAACCTGTAGAAAAAACTAGTGAACCAAAAACATCGGATCCAGAAAAAGTGCTAGAAGAAGGAGAAATTGAATGATGTTTATTTATTTTAGTCATGAGATGTGTTTCATTTTCTTACATTGTGACATTTCGTTCATTTTTCTACTGTTTTGCACCTCAAGTAATGTTTAGAATAGGATAGATGATTTTAAAAATCACATAGAAAAATTCATTTCATATGAATTGAAAATATTTTAAAAGATTTTTGAATAGTTTTAAAATATGTTTCCCCGTCTTGATAATTTTTTCTATAAATCATTCAGATGCATTAAAGAAATGGTTTAAATTCCTTAACAGAATTACTTCTACTGGCATTTCATTTTTTTCTCACTCAAGCATCACATTTTGTTGTTACTGTCAGATATTGTTATTGATGAATCGTGTAATCATTTTTGTGTTTAATTGTAAATTTGGATTTTTTTACTCTTGTTTATATCATGGATGGATGGTGAATTTTTATCAAACAAGTGTTCATAATTTGAGATCATGTTTGTAAACTTTGTGTGATAGATGTGTATTCTGAATTGCAGCATTCATAGAGAGCTTTGTAATGATGTATATTAGTTATACTGTAAGGACTGAAAATTGGCTTTATACAAGAACTTGGGTTGCTTGCTATTCAGTGTATTATTTAACAGCAAGTTTAACAAATTTTGCCATTTCATGATAAATATCTTCCCATGTCATATTGATTCAAGTAAGAATGTAAAATTTGTTTTACTGAAAGATTTTTTGTTAAAAAGGCTTTTGCATCTGAGGCCAATAAAGTTTGTAAGTAAGATTTAAAACAGGATTTGTTCAATTAATTGAATTTGTTCTATAAAATTGTATTATATTTTTTTCACATCCTGATTGATATAAGGGGAAAGAATAAGCTACATTTTGAAAACTTCTACTTATTCAAATGAATTGCAAAAATAGTTTCATTATCACCATGAAGTATTAAAATGAAAATATAGTCTATTAGAAATTAAAGGTACCAACAGATTCAGACAAATATCAATGAAAGTATTTTTTCAATAGTTTTTTTAGGAACTGATATCTTACAACCAGCATGTTTTGAACTTAAGAATTAATTCTAAAGATATTTTAGGTATTACATGATTCTTGAAAGCTATTTAAGATTGAGTTGGTGGCAAATATACCAAATTTTCAATAAAGTTCTGTAGTTTTTCCATAGGTTTTTATAACTATTCATAAGAATTATTTTTACCTATATATGTATAAGAATGTACATTGTTTGGAATGTAGAAAATGAGTATGGCATAGGATTTTACTTGGTATTCAATATATTTGATGATTTTTTGTACCAAATAATGAAAAAGGGTTGTGTTATCTTAAAATCTCAATTCCTGCTTTTAAAAATAAGTTTAAGACATACTTAACAATGACAATCATACCAACAAGATGATAGATAATGGAAAAGGGGTGATGTATTTCTTTTGACATTACTGAATACAACATGATGTATGTGATTACAAAATATTTATACAAATATGCTTATATGGCAAAATAACCATTGATTTTAACAGAGAGAGAGAGAGTGAAGTGTCTGTCTGTGAAAGTAAATGAATGTATGTGTGTGTGTATGTGTTTGAAAGATGTGACTGTCTGTGTGCATATTTAGACATTTTGATGAAAATAGCAGTGTTCCATATAGATATTTTTGTTAGTACCAGAGAAGCTGAACATTTTACTCAAATTGAAACAGTTGATTAGAGCATATATTTTTTTAAACAAAATTAAATTTCCTTTATCTTACTAGGATGTGAACATCATAATCAGGCTTTTCAATACAAAAAAAAAAATCTAAGTTAAATTATGCTTTTAATTCTGAGACATAGAAAATATTTATATGGAACACTGTATTAACATGATGGGGGGAGGGGATAAATGTTTTACTTTGACCTTTTTAGTCAAGGATATGTAGCTTGTTTTAACAAGCTACTGAAAATAAATGATAAAAGACTAAATACTAACTCTAATTTTTACACCCAAATAAGTGATTGGAAAGATATGACTGTAACTAAAATTAGGAAATAGAATTGTATAAGTATTACCAGTGTGAGGGAATAACAAAATTGTATTCTTTCTATGGTGTATGTATAGTCTTCAGGTTGGAAGGGGTGTCTTTAAAGAGTTTGTGAATCTATTTTTTCTTATATGGATTTCAGCAGTTAAATTTGTGCAGGAGAATAGGATTTCAAGGTTAGTTATGAAGGTCATAGTAGAAGTTCATCTCAGTTCTAGTATTGACTTAGGCACACTTATCTCCCTTGTTTAAGTGTATGGTTAAGCTCTGTTGTAGGTCATAATTAGTCTGATACGATTGTGACAATTGAAACAACGATTATACGTTTAAGATCAGATGTGCGTGATAACTGCTGAATGGTAGAAACAAATATCTTTTGTTAGCAAACAAGAGCAGAATTGAAAAGAATTCTTTTTCCATTTCATCATGAATATGCATAAAAAGAGATGGTTAAAGTAAAATGGCATAAAAAAATATGACTAAAAATTTCTTAGACCAACTGGCACGATAAAAGACTGATTATATGTGTGGGCCTAAAAAAACTCAATTATATCTGTTGCAACCATTTTTTTCATGCTTCAAGCTTTGATGCTCCTTGTTATATACAGCTGTTAGAATTCTGCTTCTTTGTCCTCTGTATTTGATGGATGAAAACATGTGGTTTGGTTGTACCAACTGAATTATGGTCAATTCTGACAGTTCCTCGTGTGAAATCATCCTTAGGGTGGTATCTCAATAAGCCTTTTCTATACAATAAATCGTTCAGAACATGCATGAAATATTTGCCACTGGATATTGAGCAACTAACAATCAATTTGTTCATATTATACAAAATTGCTCATCACCATAGCCCGTTGGAATTTGACACCATCAAGATGGACATTTAAGTGACATTTTAAATACAAAGAAGGTGGTGTTGAAGACTGCTAACGTCTGTAAATAAATTTGATTTGATGACTTCATCAAGATATGTCCCTCCAAAATCCATGAAGGCCTGAGAAGTTGATAATTATATTTCTACTTCCAGGATCAGTAAATCCATCTTCAAACCTTTACTATTAGCTCTGTATAGTTTGAAATGGTACTTTATATAATTACTTCTAACGGAATCATAGACTGATGAAGCTGAACAAATAACCCATGATAATGCTGTAGTACATTTCATAGAAATTGAACCTGTATTAAAAGACCACCTGTCTGTAGAGACTACTTTTTTTGCTCTCCCTTAAATGTTCTCTTAAAACAGGTTTGACTTTATATGGTTCAAAAGAATTCCTACCTAAAAACGAGAAGAAAATGCAGGATTTCATAATTCCACGAAAAATTTAGATTTTCGATTACATTTTGCCAGACCTAGTTCCTCCTGTTCTTCTTCTCAGATACCTGTACACCAATACCTTATATAGATAGAATTGAAGCAGTGGGAATATGTATAGGTCAATTGTAAACACAACTAATTACAGGTCGGTTGTTATTTGGGTAAATCATAATTCATAGAACGAGAAAGGACGATACTGTTGAGAGGAAAAGTCAAGTTATGAAATAATATTCTAGATATATTACCAATTCCCATGATATTATCATTTAGACCGAGAGGGTAAACTGTCTGTAATTTTTTAATCCAATTTAATTCAATTATTTTCCGTGATCGTACAAGACTTTATATTGTCCTGTTTTGGCAAATATTCTCAATCCTACCAGAATGTCACCGTCTCTTCAAGAGTTTTTTTATCAAGAAAAGGCTATTGTATATAAATACGCATTTACGATTGCTCTTCAAACTGGTTAATCTTTGAATCGTAAAAAGATGATGTACTCTTCGTATACAGGACGTCCAAGAATTGCTAGATAATTGCCTGCACAATTTTGAAGAAAGTCCGATCAGTCGCTTAACGTTAAGGATACAATTGTACAACTCAGGGAAGCCCAATTATACCTGTATATTGGATTGTGCATGTTCAACTTAATTGAAAGTGAATACGTTTGAAAAGGGAATTGCTGATCATTTTCTACTTTGAAACTTCGCATAAGGATATCAATCTCCGTCTGTAACCGTAATGAATTATATGTAGGTTGAAGATAAGATCCAGAAATACAAGTTACTCATATTTGAATAAATGGAGAATAAACTCTACAATCAATTAATCGAGAGTGTTTCCTCCTTTCCGTTTATATCATTACCGTTTGGTTTCCTTCCTCAAGATATACCAGTAGATGTGTAAAGGCAAAAACACGATTGGCAAAGTAAATCTTGAATTGCTTTGACCTGATAAAATCTCTTAAGGTAGCACAATACAAAGATTTTTTTACTTCCAATCACTAAACTTTGAAATGCTGTAACTTTCTTATGAATGCATAGAAAATAATAAAAGAGGTATATATAGATAGATAAAAGATCAATCTTTTAAATGAATGCAATATTTTTATTATGCAATCATGTAATTAATTATTATGTAATTAGTGGCAAAATATGGGTAAGTTCACTTGAATGAATTTAGCTCTGTCATCTCTTTAACTATACAGAAAATTTTAACGAAATCTTAATCAACACATCATGGGCTTCAAAAGGGTGTCTCAGATTGTCTCTATGGTATTCCATTCTCTCATAAATCTCAAATTAGTGTAAACATCCTTACCACATACAAGAAGATAATGTTTAATTAGGTGTAAAATTTGTTCTATACATTCTATCTGAAATCTGAGACACCCTTTTGAAGATAATGGCCATAGGAACAACATATAATAAAATCAACCCTCTAGGGATACCTATGCAGAAGCTAATTTCATTTGAAAGTGGAAATTTGGTGAAAAATATTTTAGACACAGTTAACATTATAATTGGTTACACAATTGTTGCATAATACTAACATTGCATTAATTTGAAAGAGTATTCTGTAAGCTATCCAAAACTACCACTTTTATAAATTTTCAATCATTATTAAGAAAGTTACAGCATTTTAAAACTTGGGAGTTGGAGTTATAAAATCTTTGTATTGTGCTACCTTAAATACGCTACTAGTATTTTTTTAAATAAACAGAGTTTATTTGTATTCGTCAATTAAAAGGTTTTTTAAGCCACCAAACCCTGTATGAATGGTACTGAATATGGGAGAAAACCAAAATCTTTGACGGTATGCGAAAACTGGCTGTTATAAGTAAATTTCCTGCCAAAAGATGCGTTTTATTCCAGTTCTGAAGGTAACAAATGGTAACCTTGACATGTGTTTAACGAAATGCTTGATGTGTTTTAGGAAAATGACTGCTTCGATAGTATTTCCCTCGAATGCCGATGGCGGGTCATTCTCAGCCAAACCAGACTTGAAACTTGATCTCTGCTGCTGTTCCACCAAGTATGCAATCTTATGGGAGTAAATTCGACACATTTCAGCATGTGTTCCCTTGTTTTAATGATTTATTTCATTGTGGACTTTATTTATTTGATTATAAAGGGTTTGAAAGGGTTTGTGTCTTATCTGTAACAGTTTGAGGTTATATAATCCATTCGAATATTTGTTTTCTTAAGTGTCAAGTTTTCTGTCGATGGTGACAATATCGTCTTGGTTGTCTTCTCTCTGGTCGAGTTGTGTCATCTTCCTTTTATTATGAGTTCCCTGTTTCCATTCTTTATTCTTACTTCATTCATTGTATGGTAAAACAATCTTGTCATCAAATAAATGTTTTCAATGTTATAAATTGGTCCAGCGGGTTTCGGGGTTTATTTCCATTTAATAGAATAAAAACACGAAGCTATTGGTCCGAGTACACAGTTATCGTCCTTTGATTTTCGTTGTCCAGTACACAGTTATCGAATATAGTCCTTAGTGTGGACAGTGTGTTACTTGCCAATTTTTGTTTTACCCCTTCCAAATTTATTTCTCCATGTTTTATGCCTCATATAGCAAGTTGGGGAAATGACACTGTAAAATAATTTGGGTCATAAATATTAATGTAAAGTAGTGATTAGGTCCATCTGAAAAAGGTCAAAAATTAGCACTTCGGAAGCTGTCAAAAGATTTCAAGACCCCCTTAACATAAAATTGTCCATATTTTGAGTTAGAGCTGATGAAGTTTTCTATAATTTTGATATAATTTGTCCCAAAAGTAGTACAACACACTGTAAAAATATTATTAAGAAAGCGCAGGTGGGATTTTTTTAATTTTCATTTATTGTCTAAAAGAAATGCACTACGAAATAACTGTGTACTCGACCTATTAATGATAATCGATCACCAACCCATATAAAGACGAACAATATTCAGTACTGATTTTAAGTAAATGATTTCAACAGATTTTTTTACGGTAAGTCAGTTGAAATATTCCAGGTTTAATAGCATACCAATCAGTCTGAATAAGAGTACACATATATCGCCCCTGACGAAAATGTCTTCAATATCGAGAGACCTACTAACTAAATTGTACAAAGATGGAAATTGGGACAAGTTTAAGTTTTATGGTAGCAGGTTTGTATAGCAACAGTAAATACAGCCATTTTCTGCCATAGTATATTATAAACATTAACATGGTTTTCCTAAGGAAAAATCCAGAGTAATGACAAACTGGACGTCAAGTTCAATATTGACGATACTCACTTTTACCGCCCACGAGTTGAGGTCTTAACTTTATTGAAAAATAGAAACTTATGTCGTTTCTATACATAAACTTAATAACAAAGGAGTAGGTCCGGTAAGGGCTGATTTCGGCCTCAATTTTCAAGTTAAAAGATTTTAGACATTTTTCAAACACGTCAGTGTCTATTTCAACTGATTCAATTAGTTTATGTGCAAGATTTTAACTGATTAAGTCATTAAAAACGCTCCGATTTAAGCTTAAATATGAAAAATCTATCAAATATACCAAAAATCGTCACTTTTAGATGGGGTTTGTCAAAAATGAAAGTCGCCGCATACGTGTTCTTCCTCAACCTTTATATATATTATGTAGTTTCGTCAAATACAACTTACATTTCAATATTATGGATGAACACGAATGCGGCATTTAAGACGGAAACCGTCTCAAATTTTACTAAAATGCAAAAATTGTGAAGATTTCAGTAATTTAGCATGACTTAATTATGCTAGTACTCGATATATGTGCATTGTATTGCCAAAAACAGCCTATATTTATGTAGCAGAAGCATTCTACTTTCAATTAATATCTTAACGATAACATATTCACAATTTTCTAAAACTGCTTTATTTTGGGGCCAAAAGGGGGTCTTATTGAACCTACTCCTTTTGATATGATGATGACCAAATGGCAGTTATGTTTGATATTGACGATTTTCACTTTTCCCGTACATGAGTTATGGTCCTGCTATATTTGGAAATGGCAACTTCCGAACAAATACTTATGAGCCGTCCAACCAATGTAAATCAAATTAAATATGCTATTGACAAAACGGAGGTCAAGTTCGATATTGACGATTTTCACTTTTTCATGAGTTATAGCCCTTGCTATATTCGAAATTGACTCTTTTCTATCATTTTCTACCAACCTTTGTTCCTATGATTTTCAAATTATATTAGTATGGTGTTCCTGGTGACAAAATGGAGGTCAAATTCCACTCTCTTTAGATATTGATGAATTCTTTATGACACGGTTAAGGAGTTATAACCCTCAATTTATCGAAAAATTCGACTTAATGTCTGTTTTTGGCTTATAAAAATGAAAAATTCGACTAATGCTATGTGACCGATGACAAATTAAGAGGTCAAGTTCAGTATCGATGACTCTCACTTTTGTAGTGTAGAAAGTTGTTGGGTTTTGATACATTAGAAAATGTCATTTTATGTCGTTTTCAGGGGCGGATCTAGCCATTTTAAAAATGGGGAGGGGGGGCCAACCCAGGACAAAAGGGGGGGTCCAACTATATGTCCCCATTCAAATACATTGATCGGCCCAAAAAAGGGGGGTCCTACCCCCGGAAACCCCTCCCCCCTTGGATCCGCCAATGGTTTCTGTGCAATTACTTGCGAACCGTTGAACTAAGATTTGAACGTATGAAATAGCCAGTAATGATACAGTGGTAATCAAGTTTGATATTGACGATTTTCTTTGTTTGGTCGATCATAGACTGGAAAATAAACACAGAATGTGACGTATAAAAAAGCAGTGATTGCTGTCAATTTGACAATAGTTGGTATAACTTTTTTTTCTATAATATGTTCAAGTTCTTTGTATTCTTGATCCTATGATATTTATGTCAAAATTTTAAGGGGTACCATCGACGTCAACATTTAGGGACAGTATGTTTGCGTTTTATAAGACATGTTTAACTATGGCTATCCTAAATAGAATTCAATGTCATTTGGACAAACGCTCATTATGACTAAAAGACAATATCCAGAGTAAACTTTGTTTGTTTTACAGTATCATTTAGATACAGTCACCAATAATTTTTCAAACCTCCATAGAAATAATGGTAATTTAGGCAGAAGCTTTTTATGATCAAAAGACATTATCCAGAGTAAAATAATAAAATGTTCTTTTTTCATGCTTCCGTATTTTCAGATACATCTCGGCTATTCCATTAATTAAAAAGTAACAAGTAGTGTAAAACCTTAACAAAAACCCGGTTCTGTGTGTTTATTTATAGCCTGAGATCTTAGCTCACTTTTCTATAGTGTTGCCGGGAAGAGGAGTTTGGTAAAGTTGTGTCACGGAATAGAAGTTCCTTCATAATATAAGTTCCAAATGGAAAAACTATTCTGGAATATTATTTCCACAGGAATAAATATTACAGTAGATGTTCCTAACGGAATAAATATTATAGAATATGTGTTCCAACAGGTACAGGTGTTTATAATAAAGTTTCCACTGGAACTTTTGTTAGGTGGAACAAATATACGTTGACACCTACACTAGTCGGTTAAGTACAAATTCAGCAGGTCGGTTCAACTATCAATCATGTTGCATCAATGTGTTGTCGCTAGATTTATAGAAAATGTATGTCATTGATTTTGTTCGAGGAGTATTTGTGTATTGGTAAAAAAACATGTCTTTTTACCGAATTTACTTTGAATAGATTATTTTTTATGAACGGTATGTGTGTCTCTATAGCAATCTCGGGATTTGAAATAGCAGAACACAATAGGGTTAGATTTTCAACTAAATCGGCAAATGTTTATGTAGAACTGTAATTAAGAAATTTGTTAGTGATTGTTACTATAATATCTGATACTTTCACAAAGGTGGATTATATTTGCTTATTTTCATTTTTTTTTTAATTAAGGGGATGTTACTCAGCATAGTTTCGGAAAGTATTATTTCTACAGTAAACATCCAATGTATAAGGTTTTATAAATGGTTGTACAGATGAATTTGAATGGAATCATTCAGCCATATTTGTATTTGTAAATTATATAACATGCATTGCACTTCTCATGTCTTTGACTGTAAAATAAAGATTGCAATACTATTGTGTCGTCGGTAAATTGTCTTTTGCTTTCCATGCAGTGTTTTGTTCAATTCACTAGTTAAACACATAGTGTGGGTAATTGTATATACTAGTATATTTTACAGAGGCGGATTCAAGGGGGGGACTCCCCCTTTTTTGTTGGGAAATTTGGTTGATTATATAGGGAATCACTGAAGCATGACTGGAGCGGCGCCCTCTTTGGCAGTCAGTAGGCTACTAATAAAAGTTTCCGGATCCGACACAGTTTTAGATTCTTTTTTTCACCACTTCGCTTTTGCTGTATACGTATAACTTGTAAATTGTTTACCATTTGTACCATTGAAACAAGGCCAAGGCTCCGTGTTGAAGGCCGTGACGCAACGTTAGATATTGCTATTACCACGAAAAATAGCGTTAAGTAAATATTTGACGGGAAATTTTTTAAAGAAATGCTGAAATAAATTTTTTAGATTATACATGAAAATAAAGATTGATTCTTAAATTTTCACATTATGATAGAGAAAGAACAAGTGAAACTGCGATCTACTGCTCACTGATGATACCCCCGCCGCAAGTTGATAATATTAATAGTGTAAAAATATGCAAGTGTTCGGTAAACAGGAAGTTGTCGAGTGACGAATCTGAAAACGCATCACACGGTATAGCTGACATATATTTATCCTGACACCAAATTTCAGAAATCCTTGTATGGTAGTTCCTGAGAAAAATTTGACGAAAATTTTCAACTTGGCTATCATTTATAATTATTATGTCCCTTGATAGAAGATGTTGTTGAAAAAGTGTCCGTAAGTTATTCTCAAATATCGTGAATTCTAAATCTTGTAAGACGTTCAAACTTTCAGAGATTATAGATAAAGAAGCAATACTTGTAGAAATATGAACATTTAATTATAAAACACAACGTAAAAGTGTTTTGTAAAATGATAACATTTTAACCTATCTGCAAAGTGAGTTGAAATCAAGACAGTGTTTACAATATGAGTGACACAGGTGAAAACGATTCGTTTATAACGGAACAAAATGAAATCGATTTGTCGAATGTTATGATTGACAATACACAAAATGTTATTACCGATAGCCAATTTAATGACCAAGACATGCTTAACTTAATAAAATCCAGCTTTGGACAACTTGATAGAAAAACATTTAAACACGACCTCCTGAAACATACAGACACAGACGATCTTCGTCCTATTAGAAATTCTCTATTTGACTTAATACGGAATCGAGAACAAACATACAGAGATACAAAACTAGTAGAAAGAACACAGCGTGACAATGGTCAGCCACTAGGTGAAAAAATAGCGGATGACATATATGTAATTTATCAGTATCTTGAAGGAGCTAATAATGCTTCTGAACTGAGACAATGTGTGTCAAAGAGCAAAAGAACAGCTACTATATCCGATGAAACAGATTCTAAAATGTCCGATATTCTTAACAAATTATCAAGCAAAACAACTAGTACAAACAATGAAAATACTATTGTGCTTTCAATGTTCTTGGAAATAAAACAGATGATTAATGATAATATGAAACCTATGAATGACAAAATTGACAAGCTCAACAAAAACTTTGAAAATGAAACAAAAGTTCTGAAAAACAAGTTATACGAGAAAGACATATTGATAACAAACTTACAAAGCCAAATACACGAGAGTCGAGACAGAATTGGTAAACTTCAGGCTGAAGTGAAATTACAAGCACAACAGATAAAAGACAAAGACGACAACATTAATGACATCGAAAAACAAAGGCAGCTTAACGACAAAATAATAAGCCGACTGGATGTGATAGACAATAAACTTAAGAAACAAAATGCAACAGAAAAAAAATCAACGAAAAATGACGAAACAACAGACCTTGTGTTTATCAGCAAGCAACCGGTTACAATTGGCAATAACATCGTCCTTCATGAAAGTAAATCAAACGATTGCAATAATTACGAAGAAGACAACAAAAGTTACACTGATTCCAAAAACTACGTTGATTACTCTACACTAACAAATGACATCCAATATGGTGAAATGGTACGACCAATAGAGACAAAGGTAACCGACAATGACACAGCTATATTTCGAGGTGTTGTTAGAAAACGAACCAAACGAATTGTTTTATATAATGTTATTGCCGACAAACCATACGAACTAGTAAATAGTGCCGTGAGAACGTATGCGGAACAGAAAGATGTACATATTACGTTTACAAAACTTTTGAAAAAACGTGAAAATAGAGGTAAATCTACGTATATAATACGAGTGAATATAAATGAAGATGACTTTTTAAACAAAATTGAGACGAACAACCAGTTCTGGCCAAAGGGAATATACTGGAGGGATTACATTCCCTACAGCTCAAATATAAACAACAACCCAACAGACTCAAAATGGGACTAATTAAACTAATATTTATACTTTTTGTAATTACTCATATGTTTCGGGTTTCTACATGGAATATGAGAGGTGCAATGTTTGGTACCTCATACTTTCAGTCTGTGTTAAATGAATCAGATGTTTGTCTGTTAACAGAACATTGGTTAAACGAAAACAATATTTCATTTTTAAGCACCTTTGCAGATAATTTCCATTTGGTATATAGTATTGGTATAAACTGTAAAAATACAATTAAAGGTTCCGGTAGAACGGCAATTTTAGTACGAAAATCATTGAATTTTAAAATACAAAATCTTAATATTACAAATGATAGAATGTGTAGAGTAAAACTTTGTTCAGAGAAATATTATGACATGTGCTTTATATGTGTACTTTTACCCTCCACAAATTTTTCTTCGGAGGTTTATATGAGTTATATTGATGAGTTATGTACATGCTATGACATGTATTCTGAAGATTGTACTACTATTGTAGGAGGTGACTGTAATATTGACTTAACTGGTAATGCTACAAGTAGTAAATTAACTTGCTTTACAAATTTTTTGAATGACAGAAATTTATGTCCTGCACCATTACTGCAGGGCAGAGTTGGTCCTAAATATACTTTTAGAAGTAAAGATTTTACCAAAAAAACATTATTAGATTATATTTGTATACCTGAATATTTGTCAAATGATATTTTTACCTTAGAGGTTAAATCAAATTGTCCATATGAAGTTTCTGATCAGTATCCAGTTTTTGTACAGTTGAATATTGATCTGCTAAGTAGGACGTCAAACGCATACAACATAAATAAAAAGACATTGAAATGGTCAAAAGCAGATGATTTTGAACTTAAGATGTATCAAACCGAAATCGACAAACTTTTAAACTTTGAAACAAACTCTGATAATTTAGCAAAGGGTGATGTTGAGAGATTCTCCTCTCTTCTAATAAACGCTCTACATATGGCGTCAAATTCATGTATTCCTGTTGGAACATTCCGACCATATTTAAAACCTTATTGGAAAAATCAAAATCTAAATAACAGTCATTTCGAGCAAAGAAATGCAAGACGTAAATGGATAAACAACAATAAAACAAGAGAAAAAACTGATCTCAGTTATGTTGAATATAAAAATAAAAAACGAGAATTTCGTAAACGAAAACGAATCGCTGAAAAACTTTGGCAGGAGGAAAAATTCGAGGATATAAAACTTGCTGCTGAAATGGATATTGGTGAATTTTATCAACGTGTACGCCGTATGCGTAAAAGTGGTCCATCAACTACAAAGCTGTCATACAATGGCACTGAAGCTACAAACGATAGTAGTATATGTGAATTATGGGGTGAATATTTCCGTGATTTATACTCTGAACAACCAACTGGCTGTTTTGATGAAACTTTCTTCCATGAAATATCGTCAAAAGTGCAAACATACTTTCAAAACAGTGATAAAGCATCTATTCCAGAACTCGAAAAACAAATTACTTTAGAAGAAATTCGTGAACAAATTAATACGTTAAAGTGTGGGAAAGCACCGGGTCCGGATCGCATTACTAACGAACATATACTATATGGCGGGGATCAAGTGATCAAATATTTGTGTAAACTTTTTAATATGATCTTGAAAACAGAATATCTACCTGTTTCTTTTCGACATGGTATTATTATTCCACTGTATAAAGGAAGTAACAAAGATAAAACTCAACCGAACAGTTACAGAGCTGTGACATTAACATCAGTTTTAGGAAAACTTTTAGAAAAGATATTTTTGACTCGTATTCAAAAGCTTTTGGAAATTATTAACAATGTTGTACCTCATGGCTTACAATTTGGTTTCGTCAAAGAACATGGATCAATTCCTGCTATTTATACATTAAAGGAATCAATTAGGTACTATATCGAACGTTACTCATATGTGTTTTCAATATTCTAAGACAACGAAAAGGCATTTGATCGTATATGGCAAGGCGGACTTTTGTTTAAACTGTGGAATGCTGGAATTACCGGTAAAATGTGGAAAATAATACATTTGTCATATAAGACAGCAACTGCACATGTACAATATAACCGTTTGAATAGTCAGGTGTTTCAAATAAAACAAGGTGTAGGTCAAGGTCGAGTTATGTCAGCGTGGCTATTTGCGTTATTTATCAACGATTTAATAACTCAACTATTAGAAACAAACTGTGGGTTAATGATTGGACACATACATATACCTACAATTTTACTAGCGGACGATACCACTTTAGGTAGCAATACACAGTTAGAAGTTTAGTTTCGCATTATGGCCCCTGTGAATTTTTTAAATATGAAAGTTTTTGTACAATAAAATTGATTTTTAGGTAATTGAAGAATAACATAGCCTTCTTAGTGGGTTTATATGAACATTTAGATTGATTTTAACATGTTTTATAGGCCATTTCAATGATTGACAGTCCGTATTTTCCTATCCGTACCGTTCATAGGTCCATAAATTATTGTAGTGTTTATCAACAAAGATTTTGCGCTCGATCTTTTCAATTCAATTTTATGGAAAAACAAGCAGGAAGACATATGATTTTTTTTGGACCACTTGATAGATATAAACCTATGGATTCAGGAAAGGTATCACTGTAATTCATTGAAATTTTCCTTTAGACCAAATTTTGGAGACTTTTGTGACATGTTCACCCCCCCTTTTTTGCTATATTTTGTATCTAAGAAATGCAGATTGTTGCCATGGTTACACCCAAAAGGGATTATATTTCACCCTTATGACCATTAGAAATCAAATCTATGGAAGATTCTCTTTCTACAAGTATATACATGCATAACACACATATAAAGCCTTCTTTGTTAGACAGGAGGGGAAAGGGGGTGTTTAAAAATTATGAGTGTCAATTTTAAGTTTTTTTCCTAACTGTGTATTGCTACCTTACTAAGGGGGACAAAATCTGGTTTACAACAAATGCTGAATTAATATAGTGAACAAATATGCCTATACATGGCGGTTGAAATATATGAGTGGCCGTTCATGTCATTTGCGCGATTATATACGCGTATATAATTTTCAACGCGTATATATACGCGTATATTGTGGTTTTCAACGCGTATATTGTGGTTTTCAACGCGTATATTGTGGTTTTCAACGCGTATATAATCGTTTTATACGCGTATATTGTTAAAATAAACACGTTTATACTTTATTCCACTTTATTTATCATATACGCGTTAATATACGCGTTATTTGCATAAATATACGCGTTAATATACGCGTTAATATACGCGTTATTTGTGTTAATATACGCGTATGAAATCATTATATACGCGTTTATAAACATTCGTTTATCTTATTGTTTTAACCACGCTTGGTTAAAACAATAAGATAAACGAATGTTTATAAACGCGTATATAATGATTTCATACGCGTATATTAACACAAATAACGCGTATATTAACGCGTATATTAACGCGTATATTTATGCAAATAACGCGTATATTAACGCGTATATGATAAATAAATTGGAATAAAGTATAAACGTGTTTATTTTAACAATATACGCGTATAAAACGATAATATACGCGTTGAAAACCACAATATACGCGTTGAAAACCACAATATACGCGTTGAAAACCACAATATACGCGTATATATACGCGTTGAAAATTATATACGCGTATATAATCGCGCAAATGACATGAACGGCCACTCATAGAAATACAACGCAACTAAGAGCAGTCACCTTCTTTTCAAACCATCAAAATCTACGATAAAATATAATGAGACAAAGAATGAGTTTTGTCTGGGTGAAACAACGGTTCCTATGAAGCAAAGTATTATATATGCTGGAACTTTGATTGATAGCAATATGAAATCATACGACCGTACTGAAAAGGCGTGCAAAAAGATGAAAATGAATTTACATTCTCTCTACGGTATAGGACTTAATCGGAATGGCATGAACTCGATAACAAATACTACTATTTGGAAACGTATTGTGTTACCAACTGCACTTTACTCGTGTGAGCTTTGGGGTCAGTTAACATTTGTTGAAACTAGATTATTAGAGCAAACACAAAGATACTTTGTGCGATTTGTACTAGGCCTAGATAAACGGTCGCCAACTGATGCATGTACAAGTTCTGTCGGGCTATGGGCTATACAAGGACTCGTCGATAAATTCAAATTATTGTTCCTGGGACGGTTGTTCAGAGCTAAATCCAATACAACTCATAAACAAGTTTTTACTCTACGTCTCAGTCAACTATTGCTTGGCGAATCCGATAAACGTGCAATAACATATGACTTAATAAAAACTCTGATTAAATATGATATGCATTCCTTTCTTGAGAGTTACATGGATGATTTGTATATCCCGGATAAAAAGCTATGGTCCAAAATTGTTAATCAATCAATTGAAATCAGAGAAGAAAATGTTTGGAAATCAGCTATACAGAGTCGACCAGAACTTTGTCGTTACTATGGAATACAAAACAGACTATCTATTCACAGACGTTTACGTCTTGCTGTTGTCTATCCGCACTTAAATACTAAATTATTAGTCATGGTAAAACTGGGCTCAATAGCAATAAAGGATGGTCAATGCTCTTTATGTGAATGTTACTCCACAGATATTGTTCAACACTTAATTTTGTACTGTGAAAAACTTTTGGATGTAAGAAATAACATGTTTTACGGAATTGTTGACGTTTTACCAGTCCAGGAATCTGTACGCTTTTTTCAGCAAGATGATAATGATATAATCGTAGCTTTACTTGGTGGCATTACAGATTTTATGCATTCTGTGAACTCTGACAACTGAAGAAAAATGATGTGTTGCTTGGCAGATCATATATTTCATCTGTACGGTAAATTTAAAGGCGAATTATCTGAGCATAGGTTTAATTTTGGTCACTAAATTATTTGCATAAAACAAATGTAGCATGTAGATATAATATACATTTATATTGTATATCGTCGTGTCATATGTTTTCGTATGTCATATGTTTTCGTATCAACCACATTTTGTCGGTTTCAAATGCATACGCGTATATTGTTGTGTGTTTTTCGGTTACTATATTTAAAACAATAACACTACTACAACTTGACAAATTTAAAACATATTCAACAGCGCTTTTTAAAGACGTTAGAACAAATTTGATAAAACTGACCTATTTAGCCATTGTTATTTAATGTCAAAAATATGCATCACTAGAATAGTTGTGGAAAAAAATTCAGAGGGGTTAAAATAAAGTCCAGATGTGTTTTTTGCCTGTCAGACATCTGATCTTCAAGGCATACGACTGCCATATGTTTTTTTGGCCGTTTTAATTACAAACCAGCGAGTTAAAATTAACAGGGTTCTTATATAAAATGGTTGTTCAAAATCTAATTATTCAATATTTTATTGACAATTTTTTTTATACATCATTGATACTTGAAGATGAATACAGTCTTAACTTTTTTATATTTAATCCTAAATTTTGAAAACTGCATTTTATTTTAGAAAAAATAATGTATTTTGTACAAACTAGGTGCCAATCTGAAACTAATCAAAATCTAACAATTTCAGCACATGAAACACCAACCTAAAACTATTTGCTAGTAATTTTTAGTACTGAAAAGTATTTAATAACTTTTTTTATGATTCAAGCTATCACCAGAACCACGACTTTGGAAAATATTAATTTCCGGATTTTATAGTCATTTCCTGTCCGTGTACTGATCCAATTTTTATTTCATACGAAAACATATGACGCCGTTTTTTGGACATACAAAAATCGCAAAGTAATCGGAAACAGTAAAAAATCGTAGTAAGCCTTGACAAAAAAACTATAAACATGAAATCAATCTACAGGACATGCTTTTTAAATTTGAGTAAACACCTGAATAAAAACTAAACAGTGAAAACCGTAAGCAGTAAAAACTGTTATTAGTACGAAAACACATTACACGATGATATATATGTAAAATGGTTTTTTTTTATATGTTTTTTTTTGTGTGCACGTGTGTGTGCTTTAATTGTAGTTTGTAATTATATGTTGTTCATTTCTTGTAATTAGTATACTTGTGTTTAAAAATGTAAATCTTCAGTATATTGGAGGAAATAAAGAGAATCAATCAATCAACCCTCTTTGGCAGTCAGTAGGCTACTAATAAAAGTTTCCGGATCCGACACAGTTTTAGATTCTTTTTTTCACCACTTCGCTTTTGCTGTAACTTGTAAATTGTTTACCATTTGTACCATTGAAACAAGGCCAAGGCTCCGTGTTGAAGGCCGTGACGCAACGTTAGATATTGCTATTACCACGAAAAATAGCGTTAAGTAAATATTTGACGGGAATTTTTTTAAAGAAATGCTGAAATAATTTTTTTAGATTATACATGAAAATAAAGATTGATTCTTAAATTTTCACATTATGATAGAGAAAGAACAAGTGAAACTGCGAGCTACTGCTCACTGATGATACCCCCGCCGCAAGTGGATAATATTAATAGTGTAAAAATATGCAAGTGTTCGGTAAACAGGAAGTTGTCGAGTGACGAATCTGAAAACGCATCACACGGTATAGCTGACATATATTTATCCTGACACCAAATTTCAGAAATCCTTGTATGGTAGTTCCTGAGAAAAATTTGACGAAAATTTTCAACTTGGCTATCATTTATAAAATCATACAAGTGTTCGGTAAACAGGAAGTCGATGAATGATGAATCTGAAAACGCATCACACGGTATGGCTGACATATAAATGTTGATACCAAATTACAGAAAGGGTGGATGTGTAGTTCCTGAGAAAAATGTGACGAAAGTTTCATGGGAAGGACTGACTGACGGACGGACTGACAGACAGAGGTAAAACAGTATACCCCCCTTTTTTGAAAGCGGGGGTATAATAAAAATATAATATTCATAGGCTTAGGAAGACACAGATTATCCGAAAAAAACCGTTTATTTAGCGTTGTCCCATGTAACAAACTCGAAACATAAAACTCGAACTCGAAATTTTGCATGAACATTCTATGACGTGATATATTTCAGTATTGGTTAACATTGCTGTCACCATTTGAATTTTGCATACATATTTTCAAAAGAAAATGATGTACGGAAATGTCCCATCGGAAATTTAATTTGGAAACTTGAAACATTTCAGTTCAAAAATAAAATTTTGACAGATAATTCATTAAATTGTAAGCACAATCCTTTTGTACTAAGTGTTAGCTCCCAAAATTCGAATTGAAAAAATAAATTGAGCAACAGATTCAATTCAAAACAATAGATTTGCAATGTCTTGCGGAAATGTCCGAGTTAAACTTTCATGCCTTCGCAAAACTTTACGGCCAAAAAAAACCAGAGATTTTATTTCGTGAAGATTATTTTTCAGCTTTGATAACTATACCAATAAAAAGTACTTTTAAAGTTGAAGTTGGTACACCAAATAGCATTAATATTACAGGGTTATCTATAAAAAAAAAATACGGATTAATGATAATGTCTTGCAAGTTTGTCCGTTAACATAATTTTACGTCGCCACAAGCGTAATATGCTATGGACGGCATGAACTACATTCGCGTGTTCCTTCCTCCACTAAATTTAAATGTACTGCTTTCAACAAAACAAATTTATGCACACATTACAAAAATACAGATCTATAAGACGATCAAAAAGTAAGAAAACTTCAGTATCATAAGTATAAGCTATTGTATGTCACTGCTTGAATAAAATCATACTCAGATTGAATATATAATGCAGCAATATTCCTCCAAAAACACATAATTACTAGCAGTAAAATTGAATATCCTATGTTGATTATAAATCATATTGGATTGGAATCTCACGGCATAAATAATTGTGTGTTATACTTTGCATTTACCCAAAAAGGAAAGCAGGAAGAATTAGATAAAGCGCGTTTCCAAATTTAACGTCATTTTTTCTGTTACACTGAATGGTAGCAATATCTGACGTTGCGTCCGTACGTACCTTGACCTATAATTGTTTACCATTTGTAACATTAAAACACCTTGACCTACATGTATACTTGTTTACCATTTGTAACATTGAAACAAGGCCAAGGCTCTGTGTTGAAAGCCGTACCTTGACCTTTAATTGCTTACTTTTATAAATTGTTATTTGGATGGAGAGTTGTCTCATAAGTGACATTGGCACTCATACCACATCTTCCTATACCTATTTTAAACTGCAAGCATGGATATATAGTATCCAGTTTTAAAGTACGTAATTACCATTGATAATTGTTTACCACACCGTACAATATTGAAACCAAATTTAGCTGCAAGCACGAATATATGGAATCTAGTTTAAAATACGTATAACTAGTGTGAATTGTTTATTGTTTGTTCAATGGAACAAGACTTAACTGCAAACATGCATATAGAGTATCCAGTTTTAAAATCCGTATAATTATTGTTAATTGTTTAACATTCGTATAACTTAAACAAGATTTAACTGCATGCATGAATATGTGTAATCCAGTTGACAATATCGTATAACCATTGTAAATTGTTTACCATTCGTGCTATTGAAACACGACTAAGCTGTAAGCATGAATACATGGTATCCGGGCAGCTTAAAATCCGTATTTCCATTATAAATTGTTTACCACAACGTACAATCGATACAAGACCGAGCTGCAAGCATGCATGTATATACTAGTATGGTATCCAGATTTAAATCACCTATCACTATTCTTGAATGTTTAGCATTCTTACAATTGAAACAAGCTGTAAGCATGAATATGTGGTATCATACCACATATTCATGCTTGCAGCTAAGTTTTGTTTGAAATGGAAGAAATTATCCAGATTTAAAATACGTTTAACCATTATAATTTGTTTACCACACCGTAAACACCAAGACTTAGATCTGAGCATGAATATAGAGTATCAGGTTTACCCAACCATACAATTTTAACAAGATTAGGCTGCAAGCATGAATATTTGGAATTCAGTTTAAAATACGTATAACCATTGCAAATATTACCTCACCGTACAATTGAAACAAAACTTAGCTGCGAGCATGGATATACATGTATAGTATCCAGTTTAAAACACGCAACATAAATGTAAATTGATAACTATTACAACAATTGAAACAAAACTTAGCTGCAAGCATGAATATATGGTATCCAGTTTAACTAGAATGCGTACAACTTTTTGTGAATCGTTTACCATTCGTACAATGGAAACAAGACTTAACTGCAAGCATGAATGTAAAGTATTCAGATTTAAAATACGTTTAACCATTGTAAACTGTTCACCACACCTTACAATTAAGATTAATTACCATTAAATTATAAAGCTTTGTATTTTAGAACATAGTTGTCATGGATATGTACACCGGCACTTTCCTCTGGATAAAAGTTCCCGTTGATTCTTCATGGTCCCTTACTATGTTGCGTCTGTCACATGTCCACTATTCCTTATATAATTTTCATTGTTTAGTAACTGCTACATTGTTACGGTCAATGATCTCTTATAGTGAGTCAAAGGATAACTTTAATATTTGGTATATGTGGGCTCCTTGCAATTTCTACTGGTCTTGTATAGCCGGGTTCATCCGACTTCAAACTTAATGTATGGATCAGCGATCAATGATAAGTTTTGTATTACATGAAGTCCGTATCTCAGATACCTAGCAATAGATCAACTGTATGAAGAGTATGGAATAATTGTTATGTGTACATATCAAGCTGGCATGTTTCGTCCGACCTTGGCCGTTCTTCAATGGTAGGTTTTTGTTAATTTGTCTATCCCCCAGGTACTAATAGACATATAATTAGAGCCACTGACATGTTACATCTCACCTTGGCTAAAGATTCAATTGGCCAATGTTAAATTTTCATGTTATTACTTTTATCAATTTCCCAGATACTACAAACTTTAGGTTACCTATTTGGTGTATGGAATGACTGTAATCTGACATGTGTCATCTGACCTTGATCTCATTTTCATGATTATGTTATCAATGTTAACTTTTCCATGTTTTTGTCAGTTTATCAGAAACTACTAGTATAAGCAATTGGTGAATTTCATTTCTTCATATGTTGTAGGTTAAGTTAATCTGACTTTTGACCTCAAGTTCACGGCTAATTTGTCATGGTAATGGGCGTTTTACAGCAGTAGGAACCATATTTAGTGTATAGAGTGATTACACGATGTACATGTTGTCTTGTAGGGTACAACTGACCTTGGCCTAATTTCTATGTTTCATTGGTCAATGGTAATTTTTGTCGAGCCTGCAACTTTTGTTGCAGAAAGCTCGACATAGGGATAGTGATCCGGCGGCGGTGTTAACTAACTTCTTAAAACCGTTATATGTTAGAAGGTAGAAGACCTGGATGCTTCATACTTTGTATATAGATGCCTCATGTTACGAACTTTCCGTCCGTCAAATGTCCAATGTCCTTGACCTCATTTTCATGGTTCAGTGACTACTTGAAAAAAAGTTAGGATTTTTTGTAATGTTAAATTCTCTCTTATTATAAGTAATTGGATAACTATATTTGGTATGTGCGTACCTTGCAAAGTCCTCATGCTCGTCAGACAGTTTTTACTTGACCTCGACCTCATTTCATGGATCAGTGAACAAGGTTAAGTTTTGGTGGTCAAGTCCATATCTCAGATACTATAAGCAATAGGTCTAGTATATTCAGTGTATGGAAGGATTGTAAGGTGTACATGTCCAACTGGCAGGTGTCATCTGACCTTGACCTCATTTTCATGGTTCAGTGGTTATAGTTAAGTTTTGTGTTTTGGTCTGTTTTTCTTATACTATATGTTATAGGTCTACTATATTTGGTGTATGGAATAATTGTAAGGTGTACATGTCTAGCTGACAAGTGTCATCTGACCTTGACCTCATTTTCATGGTTCAGTGGTCAAAGTTAAGTTTTTGAGTTTTGGTCTATTTTTCTAATACTTTAAGCACTAGGCCAACTATATTTGGTTTACGGAAATATTTTATGATCCATGTCTGTTACACAGGTTTTATTTGACCTTGACCTCATTTTCACGGTCCATTGCTAAGTGTTAAGTGTTTGTGTTTTGGTCTGTTTTTCTGAATTAATAAGCAATAAGTCAACTATATTTGTTGTATTGAAGAATTGTTAGCTGTACATGTCTGCCTGGCATGGTTCATCTGACCTTGACCTCATTTTCATGGTTCATTGATCAATGTTTAGTTTTCTTGGTTAATGTTGAGTTTATGTGACAGTTGTAATAAAGCTTCATATTTAGGTCTATCAACGATAAGTAAAGAAGGCGATACATTTCAGCGTGTGCACTCTTGTGTGTAATAAGGTGTGTTTTTAAAAAAAAACTGTAAGTATGATAATATGCGATGTATGGAATGATTGAATTTGTTATACGTTTATGTACGTCTGCATGGTAGGGTTCATCATTGATAGGTCTATAAGGTACTTGTTAATTTTTATATCTTGTTTCAAATAATTGTATGAACTTTAAGATTATATATATATGTCACTGTTTGTGGTGTCCTGAATGGAAGATGTCACGTTGTTATTCTGTAGTCAACATGTTGTAATGTATCATAAAATATCTATTGAAATGTTTTCCTGTACGGAGTATTTTTGCATGTTTATTTAGTATTTCAGTCACATATTGTTGTCATTTTATCAATATTTTTTACACAGCCACATACTAGTTAGCTGGAGGTTTGGCTAGCCATAAAACCAGGTACAAACCACCATTTTTTTCCTTAAAATGTCATGTACCAAGTCAGGAATATGACAGTTGTTATCAAATAGTCCTTTCTGTTGTTTTCCTCTTGCAGGTGATGTGTTACCTTGGTTTTTAGTTCTATCAATAGATATATGACTTTTGAACAGTGGTATACTAGTGTTGTTTTTTCAATATATCAGGTCAATTAAGATAAGTTAAGCAGGAATATAGTTTCTTATATACTATAAAAGAAGGGAAAAGATACAAGAGGGACATTAAAACTCATAGATTGAAAATTAACTGACAAGGCCAATCATCTGTGAAACAGATATTCCATAAAGTTCAGGCTTCCATAAATTTTCAAACGGATGATTTCAACTTCACCATTTGGAACTCTTGGTTTCAGTTTATTAGCTGTATGTTAATAATATGTGATGTATTGAATGATTGTAAGATGATTTTGTACATTTGGCAGGGTTCCTATGACCTTGACCTATTGAAATTATCTTTGATAAGTTAATGTGGTACTTGTAAAACTTTCTAATCACAGACTTAAAACAAGTACAAGTGTAATTGAGACAAGTAAAGCAGGAGGGACATTTCATCATGTGTACTCATTGGTATGGAACAGTCACACATTTTTATATCTACCACAAATACGTCATGGCTTAGATAAAATCATACATTAACATTAAATATTGACGAGTTGTATTCTGTAAGATAAAGGTTATGCTCTTTAAAATGAAACTAGAAACATTTTCTGCTGTTGTGTATGTTTGAAATAATTTACACTGCGATCTTATAAATAGCTTCCATTTGTTTCCAGTTGTTGCTACTGAACATGCTGAATACGGTATGTTTTAGTTGGATGGCACATATCCTCACAAACCTTGTTATTTCACATAAAATAATTGGTATTTGAAGGTCAATATACAGTATGTGTAGGGACTTAATTTTATGGATGCCTTAATCCGTCTAGACAGACAGTTGTCCCAGTGTAATAAACACCTGCTGTGCAATATCCAGGTAACTACTGGGCAAATCATGAGTCATTTCAGTTTGATTACAAAATGTATTCGTTAGAACTTAACATAAACAAAATACAACATAATGGACAAGATTGAATCTTTCCTTAATCATTTCAGTATAATTGTTCACAAATTCAAAACACCAAGAGTCCATTTATTATTCAGACCAATAGCACTATAAATGTAAATAATCTGGATAAAAGTGAGGTACTACATGTAGTATCAATCAACATTGAATGTATACTTTTTTTCATCCACAATTTTGTTCATTGTTTTTAAACATTTTCTTTTTTATTGAGAATCAATATTTACAGTGCTTCTTTCTGTATATTATTGTATAAAAAATGTCTATACCACTGGAAAAATAAGCTCCTGAAAAAATGTGCACCAGAAAAACAAATATTAAAGCTAACGAAACAATAAAAAATAGCAAAGCATCTAAAAGGAAGTAACAATTTACCATAGCAATGAGGCATTTTTTTTAATTTTATTTTTGAGAAAACTAATTTTCTTTTTATAAATCAATTGACATATTGTATGAAGGATTTCAATTTGAAGAAAGTATATTTTCCATCAAGTTTAAAAGTAAAAAAAATATCATACCTCACTAAATAATACATGACCATGAACATGCTAATAAAGAAAAAGTTATAACAATACAGAGACAAGGAATGGCTTCATGTTCTTCTGCACACTTTGTAACATGATTTTAAATAATAAAATATCCTTTTGCATTGCTACTACATGAAGTGTTCATTCTAATGCATTACACCTTTGAAATTCCAATGACACCACACGCCAGACGACCCCCAGCATTGCCTGTGGTCTTACTTAGCTCATGACCACCTTTACCCAAGTCATCTATATCAGCATGGACCTGAAAAGAAATAGAAAATGTGTGTAAGTATTAGATTTAATGTTATAAATATCATATACACATGTATCAGAAGTGACATATGTACCTTCAAATAAGAAAGCAAGGATCAATAAGGCCAAATAAAACAGAATGTGTTAACTGTCACATGCTGAAGAAAAATAGGTGAGGCAGGTAAGATTTTTTTGGAATTTTTGAATACATTCTTTACATTGAGTCTATGGGAGCAACAATGTGACTTTAATAGGTCTTAATCAAAAATGCTCATAAAAACTTTAGGGTAGGGGATAAAAATTCTAGGGTACACAATGTAGGTAGGAGTACAGTGAACACACATACTTGTTTTATTTGGCCTAAGATGGGAATTATGTGTCCCTGTACCTTCACTAATGGTTCATTTACTGAATATTTTGCATATGTAACATGTTATAATATGAGTATTGCTATTTTAATTTCAACATTTATTTGTATTTTAAGTATCGAATTACATTTGTACTATAATATCTCTATTTTAAGTTCATCATTAATTTGTATTTTACTAACGAATTAATCAAACCGGGAGACCATTAGAATGAGGTTAATGTATTGTGATACATTGACATGCTTTTATGATGTACTGTTACACCAATGTCCAAGGTAAGAGGAAGTTTGGTGCCTTCAAAGTTGTATAACCCCACCACATTATGTAGGTGCCTGTCCCAAGTCATGAACCTGTAATTTAATGGTTGTCATTTGTTGCTGTGTTACATATTTGTTTTTCTTTCATTGTTGGAATGGTTTTACATTTTGTCATTATTGGACCTATAAGTGCTGATAATGCAAAACGGGCCTTTCTCGTTGATGAAGAGTGAAAGATGTCCTAAAGTTGTTCATTTCTGTGTCACTTGGTCTTGTTTCAAGAGTTGTTTCATTGGCAATTATATCACATCTCCTTACACATACATGTAACATACATCAGACAGAAATAGACTTCTTACAGTCAATCCACAAAGAATTAGGCCAGTCCACATGTATGTAAAACTGAGGTCATGTATTTGCAAATGATAATACACATTTTACACAACTTTTAAATTAGAATTAGAAAAGGCAACCTAGGTTTTGTATATATGTTATTTTTGTAGAATTAGGCAACCTAATTGATAGTGATAAAAATAAAGTTTTAAGAATCGTTATATTGAGGAATAGCCATTAAAGTCACATTTTTGACTTATTCCCATATTTTTCCTTGGCTTTGTCTGGTTTCTGATATTACTTACAACTACTGTTCTTCCTATGATAGACTGGGGACCAGTTAGGGATAGCTTTGCATCTGTTATTTTAATTTCTGCTTTCCCATCTGCATTTGCTAATACATTTCCCAGATCACCAACATGTCGTTCTTCATCTCCTGGTGCACCATGGGTCTTTCCAAATGGGTTGAAATGTGATCCTGCACTAGTACAACCTAACAGAAAAAAAAAATGTATACTCATAAATGTATAACTTCATGTTCAATGCAATTCCATGTATATAATCTGGATTAAAAAAAAAAACACTAAAAGGAATTCCACAACTGCAACAAGTGTATTATAATATTTCTCAACTCGAGGCTTGTAGAGCTTTTTAAATACTTAAAATTTAACTGTTGAGAGTGGAGATACACTAGTTATACATGTAGTGGTTAAATTTTCTCTTATGATTTTTGTCCTTCCTTTTCAAAGATTTGAGGAAAGTTGTGTACTTTTGATGTGAGGTCATCAGGCATGGTAGCCTTTTTTCATAACGTCACAATAAGAAAATTCAGAAAAAAACACATAAATTTAACATAACAATAAAATTTCAACCAATCATTTGCCAAAAACAGTTTTTTCAGTAGTGAGGAGAAATATTTTTCTCACACCGTTCAGCAAATGTGAAAATCACACAAAAATTAGAGAAACAAAGTTATGTCGTGTATGTGTTCTATAAATAATTTTACACCCTTCCCCTCCCTTTTTCCTTCTTGAAAATGTATCTCACTAATGCCCAATATTAGTGAATGACTGCAGTGGTTTTTGAATGGTTGACATTTTTTAATCAATTTGACAAATTACAAAGTTATGCTGAGTTGATGACATCATACAAACCCCCTAAAGTGACCAAAATATTAATCTTGCATGAACTACAGTGAGATATTTCTGAAACAAAACGACTAGGCTGTATGCAATCACAGGTTTTCCTCAATGTTTTGCTAATTTTTTAAAATGCTCTATTGCCCTACCATTTGTGTTGTCTCCAAACTCATGAACGTGGAAACCATGTTCTCCTGGTGCTAGCCCAGTTAGCTCCCCTGTCACTGTCACTGCTGATTCGCCGTTCTGAAAGGTTATCAATTACCAAATATTAGAAGTTTAAAATACATTTGTAAATTAGATAAAAGTCTTCTCTTTTAAAATATGTTTCCTATTCTAGATGAACTTCCTAAAATAGTTCATACATATATCTTACATGTATTAATCATTAACTCTTGAAAATTAATTAAAAAATTATGTGACACTCACTGACAGCAAATGATGTACAATTTGGCAAACTGTTGCTTAGTTAGTCTGTATCTGGGTCCAGAGCACACTGGTAAATCTGGCCCTGGTCTTTAAGTGTTGGTGCAGCTGCTAAGTACTGTGTCTAGCAGTATGTACAAGTCTCTTATAGAGTGAAGGAAAAAGGAGTTGCTGTAAACTTTCTTTGTTGCTCTTATCTGGTGTTGATTATATGCCAGACTAATGCCTACCGATGTTCTGTTGTCCCCCAGTGTGTAGTTAAAAGCTGGTTGTATCACCATTAGTTGGTTTTTGATCTTGTAGAAAAGGATCAGTAGCTATTTTATTCATCTTTGCTGAAGGGTATCCCTCTTGACCAGGTGCAGATCCAGGGGGAGGGTTCCAGGGGTTGAAACCCCCCCCTGTTTTGGATGATCAATGCATTTGAATAGAGACATGTAGTTGGAATACCCCATTTGCCCGAGGTTAGAACCCCCCTTTTAAAATGGCTGGATCCACCCCTGATAACACAGCCTGGGGAAGTGTCTGTGTAATGGTTGATTAGCAAACAAGCTTCTTTGGACTGGACCTGTTGGGGGTCTTTGATCAAGGTGGTTTGATTGGGGTCCCACACTGCGGCAGCACACTAGATCAATGGTCTGGTCAATGCACAATAGGCTGTGTTTTTGACTGATCATAGATGGCTTACAACTAAGGGTGCTGGTTGCTTTTACACTGAATAACGGCAACTCTAACTTCAAAGGTACTTTCCGCTATCAATAACTTCTAATTGGTGTTTGTGCAAGGTGCGACGCTCGTTCCTCATGACAGTGCATTTTTCTGGATGAAAAACATCCTCAACCCGAAACTAGCGCCCTGTAATCCAAGTCAATGATCAGTTTTAGCCGTAAAGGGGGCCACAGTACAAAAAGATTAACCTGTAGTCATATGATACGAGAATTATGTTGACCGGCAACATGAGCAACAAATATTTTTTTGTGAATTATTTAAAAAAAAAAAATATACCTGTTGTGTGAAAGCGACTGTTCCTGTAACAGCACCATCTCCTTTCAAGACACAAACTGCTTTTATATTAGCTGCCATACCTACAGAGATAAGATTTTCTTATGAACAAGTGACCGGTAAGTGACCGTTGACTGTGAGAAAATGTGGACAAGTGTCGTGTGCAACGGGTGTTGCTAAAACGCAGAAACAGATTACGAAACGGAAACAAATAACATGTAACTGAAATGTAAACATTTTTTTTGCTTTTTTGTATAGTTTAGTGGTAAATTTTAGGCTATGTGGTAAAAACAACACGCTCCGATTTTACAGCGTCTGCGAGAAAGGAAAAAGGAAACGAAACAAAAAAGAAAAAAAGAAAAAGAAAAGAAACGAAACGAAACGATCAAACGAAACGAAACAAAAAACAAAAACAAAAATGAAAAGAAACAAAACGAAACAAATCACAGAACTAAAACAAAACTGTTAAAAATAATATATTACGAAATAAAATAATACATTTATAGAACACATATATGTCGTATCATGTATTATTTTTACGAAAGACAGTATCAATGTTTTGCTCTTGAAGGTTTATAATTAAAAAGAAATCATCAGAAATCATCATACTGCCTGAGAGGCCTGAGAGGGAAGTGTTATGGAATATGGGAATACAAAAAATGTCATCCTAACCTGACACTGGCAAATGCAATATACTCACCATCAGCAGGAATAGCAACACAATTGCAACTCCATGCAGCCTACATTGTCAAATTATTAAGTCAGTCAGCAATGCAAAAGATCGGCTCAGTATGCTGCACATTTGTATAAACATCCGAACTCAGGTGAACTTTCACGCAAATTGCATATGTAATAAGGTTCATTTTCTGCACTATTGAAGCAAGATTTTTCATTTTCATTAAAGCAAGGGACTGATTATTCATTTTCACAACTATATTTATGATATTCGAAAACATACAATTTTTAAATGATTTGTTTATTATAAAAAATACATGTATAGTCAAGTGATTCGATTATGTACCATTTAATCAGAATTAATCATCATCATCTGCATAACTTGATGAATCTTTTATGTTCCCAACTGCATTCATAGTACTAAAGTTCAGTAGTTGTAACTATCCTCTTTTAAAAGAATGGAGAAACATATTTTGCCGAGCGGAGCGAGGCAAAATTATTTTTGAAGGGTTTTGGAGCCACTGAAGGCCGAAGAAGCTATAGAACAAATGATACAATTCATGCTTTCTGGGTGTTCCAAACTGACCCTTTCGTAATCTGAAAATGCAAGTTTTGTTTTAATAATTTTTTGACAATATTTTGGTCTGAAAGCAAAATGTATAAATTCAGTGTAAGCTGACTTAATTTTCTAGGGACAACATCAAAAGACCAATGTGCATGATAAAGCAAAAATGGAATTCACATAGTTAAGTCTTTGGCTGCTGTTTTTTTTTAATCTCATGATCAAGTTCATAACAAAATTACTAGATTACATGTGTATATATGTCTCTGATTACACAAAGGAATGCAACATTAACAGAATACAGAAGGGCAATCAATGAACAAAAGACAGATAAATAAGAAACATTGATCCCGAAAAATCAGGGCTACGTCTGAGGGAACTTGCTTGTTGCAAGGCACTCGCCGTGAAGGCAGTTTGATATGGAGGGCAGGCAAGCGTTTGGTTTTGAAATTTCCTACATGAGACATTTGCCTCATGAATGTAATTACGGCCCTGTTAAAGGTTTCCTGAGACAATATACCTCAGGTTAAATGAACCAATTTTCAGACATCACACTTTAACAGGGCACATTATTCTGACCCTAGATATGCAGATCATCGGTATCTCATACTCCTCAGTAAAATAACATATGTAGGGACGGCGAGTCATTTGTAACCTGGATTTGCATATATACACAAATCCTTGCCTGGTGAATGGTTTGGAGGAATATTGGGAGGGGGACATTGGGAAATAATTTGGGCATGACAAGGGGGAGGGTTTCTAATTTTTGAATATCTCAGATGGTAAAATAAAAGGCAGGAGTGTTTACCACAAATTTAAACATTCTGTAGAAACTCTTTACTTGTATTTTGGCATCGCGCCAGGTCATGCATTTTTCAGACTGTTTATGACGTCTTTACGCTAAATCCGTTGGATGTGAAGTAGTCCTACTTTAGTGTTGGGAAACATGATTTGAGTTTTAATTGGCTTTGGAGCGTCTGTTAGTGACTATGAGTACTCTTTTTTTCGGTGCCTTGTGTCTATTGTTTTAGTGCTTAGCTCTTGTCGATCCTCGAATTGCCTGTCTCAAATCAGGAGCCAGCTAGATGTAGTACTACAATGGTTGTCATTTGTTCAGGTCTGTCATATATGTATTTGTTTTTCGTCAATGGATTATATTTAGGGTAATAAGAAAATAAAATTTGGTATGTGGATTCCTTGTGACTTCCTACATGTCTTGTTAGACAGGATTCACCTGACTTTGACCTCATTTCATGGAATAACTGAAATGAAAATTCTATAAGTAATTGACCAATTGTATTTAGTGTATGGACTTGTTGTAAGGTTTACAAAGATGTGGTATGATTGCCAATAACACAACTCTCCACAGAAGACAAAAATGACACATAAACCATGACAGCTATAGATCACCGTTCCTTCTTCGTCCCATTAAAAAAAAATCTATACTTCAACAGAGAGTGGTATCAACGTACAAATTTTTTTTTTTTTTATCCGCGTTTAATCATTTTAATTGAGGTCTGGAATTGGCATGTCAGTAACTGCTAGTAGTCCTTTGTTAATTTATGTATCATTGTCATTTTGCTTTGTTTATTATGCCCCCATTCATGGTAATTATGTTTTCTAGTCAGTACGTCCGTTCGTCCGTCCGTCCAATCGTTTGTCTCTTCATTCGTTCGTTCGTTCGTCCGTCTGTCCCGCTTCAGGTTAAAGTTTTTGGTCGAGGTCGTTTTTGATGAAGTTGGGAGTCAAATCAACTAGAAACTTAGTATACATGCTCCTTATGATATGATCTTTCTAAATTTGATACCAAATAAGAGTTCACTGAACACAGAAAATGATAGTGCGATTGGGGCTTCTGCTTCTGCCTGATAATGGCCACAATCAACGACCTGATTATTATGCCATAACTTAGGTGCGCATACAGACCCCTCCCACACCCCAATATGATAATTTAGTTCAGCTTTGTCAGCGAGGCTTCAAAGGTCCTCGACTGACGATGCTTTTGGTACCCCAGGAGGGAGAGCGTTCCAATCCCTGATCGTTATCGGGAGAAAATGAGTATTTCTTGTAATCACTTCTGGAGGCTGAAATTTGGAAACTTTTGTCGGGGCACCCATGTATACGTACTATGGTCACATTCTTTTTTTTGTTACATATTCTGACATTGGATACGGACTTCTTTTAAACTTAGTTTTACTGTGCCTATTGCTGTGTGTTTTTTATTCTACAGTTTCTAGAGGTATAGAGGGTTTGAGATCTTACAAAACATGTTTAATCCCGCCACATGTTTGCGCCTGTTCCAATTCAGGAGCCTCTGGCCTTTGTAAGTCTTGTAATTTTTTTTTTAATTTCAATTAATTTATATGTTAAAACTTTTAGGGTTTATTATGACGTTAATTTTCACTGAACTAGAACACATTTTTATTTAGGGAGCCAGCTGAGACCTAACTCCGGGTGGGGGGAGTTTCTCGCTGCGTTGAAGATCCATTGTAGGCCTTCGGTTGTTATATATTCTTTGGTCTGATTTTTGTCTCTTTGACGTATTCCCCATTTCCATTTTCGATTTTACATATCATCATAAGCATTATTACTTGATATAAAATAAGTAGTACGTAAAGTTCAAACGAGTCGATATTTTTAATTGGCTCAAAGAGGCTGAAATATCATTCATACCATGAATAATGTCTCAACAATTGTGACTTTCTTAAAATAAAAGTCTATATAACTACGTGGTAAGTTGAAGTTTATTAGATTTATAACGATGCAATATTAAGTTTTTAAACGAGACAAGGAATTGCTTGATCATATGTGTGGACCCCTTGAATTATTTGCTTTTGTTAAAATGGAAACAGAGTTTTTGGACCTTATGGACCTTAATAATGACAAATAAAAAAAAAACAGCTGCGCCATGATCGCATGATTCGCCCGACGTCTTATGTGGAAGTTATATGCAATAATCATAGTTTCTGAGAAAGTTTTAAGCAATAACCATATATAGTTTTTGAGACACGGCGGGAAACCCCCACCCTGGGTTTTTTTTTTACAAAAAACTAAATATCACTAAAATAAAATTTTGAATCTTTAGATTAATATAACAAAGAAGTGTGTAAAGTTGTAAGCAATAATCATAAATTATTTTTGAGATACGGCGCGACATGTAAAAAAAACCTCCCCTGTTTAACAAAATACTCAATAACTCAAAAATAAAATTATGAATCATCACCAAAAAGTATACAGATCTTAAGATCAATATAACAAAGAAGTGTGTAAAGTTTTAAGCAATAATCATAAATTGTAATAGAGATACGGCACAACATGTAAAAAAAACTCCCCATTTTTAACAAAATACTCAATCACTCAAAAATGAAATTTTGAATCATCATCAAAAAGTATACAGATCTTAAGATTGATATAACAAAGACATGTGTAAAGTTTGTAGCAATAGTCATAAATCGATTTTGAGATATGGTGAGACATGTAAAAAAAAACCTCCCCCTTTTTTACAAAATACTCAATAACTCAAAAATGAAATTTTGAATCATCACCAAAAAGTAAACAGATATTAATATTAATATAACTAAGAAGTGTTTAAAGTTTAAAGCCATAATCAAAAATCGTTTTTAAGATACAGTGTGAAAAAAACACACCCCTGTTTTAGTTACAAAGTGCCGTAAATCAAAAAGTTTAAATCTTATTTTCACCAAAAAATATACAGATCATTTGACCATCATAAGAAACAACTATATAAAGTTTCATGAAATTTGGATAAGTCGTTCTCAAGTTACGGTGCGACATGTTTACGCCGGACAGACAGACGTACAGACAGACAGACGGACGGACGGACGGACGGACATACAGACGGACGGACGGACACCGGACATGTGTATACCTTAATACGTCCCGTCAAAATTTTGACGGGCGTATAAAAAAAACAATACTTTGTCCCAATATAGAAAATCTAAATACAACAGTTGGATTAAAATAGAGGGCTCAAAATCTTACTACACGGATAGATTCTGTATATCACAGGAATTCAAGACTTTAAATTAAACCCAGTAAAATTGGTCAAGAAATAAGAAATGTATACAAAATATTAAAGTATTGTTTTGACCCCTTTCTCCAAAACGGTTAGGGCTAGGATCTACGGGGCGCCGAATGGGACTCTTGTGGTTTTGTACAAAATTCAATTCTGTCATAACAAAATCATTTTTGTCTTACAAAACTATGTGCTACAGACTTGTTTTGTGAGAACTTCAATTTTGTGATGACAAAATTCATTTGTGTAGACAAAATTAATTTTTGTCATGACAAAATTCATTTTTGTAGACAAAATTCATATTTGTCATGACAAAAGTCAATTTTGTCTTAAAGGTATGCAAATATAAACATATTTGCATACAAAATTGACTTTTGTTACCTGATATGGAAATTAAATCACAAAAGTCAATTGTGTACGGTAAGATTCAATTTTGTGAGACAAAATTGACTTTTGTGAAACAACATTAACTTTTGTGAAACAACATTAACTTTTGTGAGACTAAATTGACTTTTGTGAGACAAAATTGACTTTTGTGAGACAAAATTGACTTTTGTGAGACAAAATTGACTTTTGTGAGACAAAATTGACTTTTGTGAGACAAAATTGACTTTTGTTGAGACAAAATTCAATTTTGTCATTTTTGTTGAGACAAAATTCAATTTTGTCATTTTTGTTGAGACAAAATTCAATTTTGTCATTTTTGTTGACACAAAAGTCAATTTTGTAAATTTTGTTGAGACAAAAGTCAATTTTGTTAATTTTGTTGAGACAAAAGTCAATTTTGTCAATTTTGTTGTGACAAAAGTAAATTTTGTCAATTTTGTTGAGACAAAATTCAATTTTGTGACGACAAAATTCATTTTTGTGATGACAAAATTCAATTTTGTAACAACAATGATGAGACAAAATTGACTTTCGTGAGACAAAATTGACATTCGTGAGACAAAAATCAATTTTGTTGAGACAAAATTCAATTTTGTTCATTTTGTTGAGACAAAATTCAATTTTGTTAATTTTGTTGAGACAAAATTCAATTTTGTTAATTTTGTTGAGACAAAATTCAATTTTGTCAATTTTGTTGAGACAAAATTAAATTTTGTCAATTTTGTTGAGACAAAATTCAATTTTGTTAATTTTGTTGAGACAAAATTCAATTTTGTCAATTTTGTTCAGACAAAATTCAATTTTGTCAATTTTGTTGAGACAAAAGTCAATTTTGTCTCACAAAAGTCAATTTTGTCTCACAAAAGTCAATTTTGTGTTACAAAAGTCAATTTTGTGTAACAAAAGTAATTTTTGTGTAACAAAAGTCAATTTTGTGTAACAAAAGTCAATTTTGTGTAACAAAAGTCGATTTTGTATGCAAATTAGTTCACAGAAATCAAACTAAACTAATTTAAATACAAAATTGACTTTTGTCGCTCAATTTTCAAATTAGGTAACAAAAGTCAAGTCTGTGTAACAAAAATGAATTTTGTCATGACAAAAGTGACTTTTGTCCGCTGATAGATAATTTTGTATGACAAAATTTCAAATTTGTAGAATGATACAAATTTTGTTAAACTGAACTCATTTTTGTTGAACAAAAGTCACTTTTGTCCGTACAAAACCACGAGAGTCCCATTCGGCGCCCGTAAGATCAAGCAATTAATTTTATCGTTTAAAAACTTAATATTGCATCGTTATAAATTTATAAAAAAATAGCATTCCATATTCCAGTCATCAAAACATAATACGTAAATTTTTATAAAACTACATTTTGCATAATCATACCACATTATTTATTCTATGACTTGTGAAAATGCTAATAAGAAGTAGAAATACAGAGACAAGAAACGAATTAAATGTTCTTGTGAACACTTTGTAACATGAAGTTTAAGATAATATAAACATCACTCAATATGCATTGCCACTACATGAAGTATTCATTTAAAGGCATTACCTCGCCAATATATATATAGTTTTTGTGCTAATGCGGCGTAAGGCAATCAACAATAAATCAAAGACATTACACCTCTGCAATACCAATGATGCCACAAGCTTCAGGACTTCCAGCAGACAGACGGACAGACAGACAGACAGACAGACAGACAGACAGACAGACAGACAGACAGACAGACAGACAGACAGACAGACAGACAGACAGACAGACAGACAGACAGACAGACAGACAGACAGACAGACGGACGGACGGACGGACGGACGGACGGACACCGGACATGTGTATACCATAATACGTCTCGTCAAAATTTTGACGGGCGTATTAAAAACCAATACTTTGTCCCAATATAGAAAATCTAAATACAACGGTTGGATTAAAATAGAGGGCTCAAAATCTTACTACACGGATAGATTCTGTATATCACAGGAATTCAAGACTTTAAATTAAACCCAGTAAAATTGGTCAAGAAATAAGAAATGTATACAAAATATTAAAGTATTGTTTTGACTCCTTTCTCCAAAACGGTTAGGGCTAGGATCAAGCAATTAATTTTATCGTTTAAAAACTTAATGTTGCATCGTTATAAATTTATAAAAAAATAGCATTCCAAATTCCAGTCATCAAAACATAATACGTAAATTTTTATAAAACTACATTTTGCATAATCATACCACATTATTTATTCTATGACTTGTGAAAATGCTAATAAGAAGTAGAAATACAGAGACAAGAAACGAATTCAATGTTCTTGTGAACACTTTGTAACATGAAGTTTAAGATAATATAAACATCACCCAATATGCATTGCCACTACATGAAGTATTCATTTAAAGGCATTACCTCGCCAATATATATATTTTTTGTGCTAATGCGGCGTAAGGCAATCAGCAATAAATCAAAGACATTACACCTCTGCAATACCAATGATGCCACAAGCTTCAGGACTTCCAGCAGACAGACGGACAGACAGACAAACGGACAGACAGACAGACAGACAGACAGACAGACAGACAGACAGACAGACAGACAGACAGACAGACAGACAGACAGACAGACGGACGGACGGACACCGGACATGTGTATACCATAATACGTCTCGTCAAAATTTTGACGGGCGTATAAAAAACCAATACTTTGTCCCAATATAGAAAATCTAAATACAACGGTTGGATTAAAATAGGGGGCTCAAAATCTTACTACACGGATAGATTCTGTATATCACAGGAATTCAAGACTTTAAATTAAACCCAGTAAAATTGGTCAAGAAATAAGAAATGTATACAAAATATTAAAGTATTGTTTTGACCCCTTTCTCCAAAACGGTTAGGGCTAGGATCAAGCAATTAATTTTATCGTTTAAAAGCTTAATATTGCATCGTTATAAATTTAAAAAAAAAATAGCATTCCAAATTCCAGTCATCAAAACATAATACGTAAATTTTTATAAAACTACATTCTGCATAATCATACCACATTATTTATTCTATGACTTGTGAAAATGCTAATAAGAAGTAGAAATACAGAGACAAGGAACGAATTCAATGTTCTTGTGAACACTTTGTAACATGAGTTTTAAGATAATATAAACATCACTATGCAGTATGAAGTATTTCGTGTCAGTCAATTATGTAGTATGCAGCTCCATTTGTAAAAAAGTCATGGTCACTGAGGAGGGTGGACTCAACAACTGCATGATAGATACATATATGTATATAATGTTTTGTTCATTTGATGTCTTTTATGTATTGTAAAATTATTATATAGATATAGGAAGATGTGTGAGTGCCAATGACAACTCTCCATCCAAATAACAATTAATCAAAGTAAACCATTATATGTTCCTTTATGTATGCCTTCAACCCATATGTGTTAAAATGCGCCGCATTTATTCAATAAACTATTATTTTTCATTCAAAGGCATTACTTCACCAATATATATAGTTTTTGTGTCCTAATGCGACGTAAGGCAATCAACAATGAATTAAAGCCATTACACCTCTGCAATACCAATGATGCCACAAGCTTCCAGACTTCCAGCATTTCCTGTTGTCTTGCTAGTCTCATCTTCACCTAAACCCAGATCATCTCTATCTCCATGGACCTGAAAAGATATAGAAAATTATGTGTATGTATTGTGACTGATATAAAGGTGAATATATTTGTTTATTAATTAAATCAAGTTACTATTTCAGACAATAAATAGATATATGAAGATGCGATATGAGTTCCAATGATACAATTATGGTTCTTTCTAATGTCTTGCTGGCAAAGAAAGTGGTTTTGGCAGACCATTGATTAAATGATTGCTAAACAAGTAAAAATTCTGCTTTGAAACGTCAAAGTTTGAATTTGGAAACTTATAGGTAAGTCAAGATTTTAAATTATTGAAAGCAAAATATTTCTGAACAGGTTAAACTTGAATTAAGATGAAAAAGATTATTAAAACTCTCATTGTCGAGAAGAAGTTCCTTTAGACACTTGTCAAACAGATAGACCAAAGAAGCTAGACCATTTAATTTTACATACAAATAAACAGATGATGTTCTTTCCATTAAAAATCCAAGCTTTTCTGATTAGCTTCAGTTTGTATATCATCCAGAATTATTAATTTAAAAAAAGCCAGACACGTGTTCATCTGTCTCATTTTTAGATTTATACCTCGAAATTGACATACATGGCCATCTCAGAACAAGAATAGATGACAAGCGAAACGATTTTAATATAGAAATTATCAATTTCCCCCACCTAAGTATCAATATTCCAATTTCACCTGCATATTGGATATACATTCCTTAATTCATTCGGTATCCAAGAGCCTATAGGTGCTACTCAGGCTGTGTTAAACGAGAGCAGTGTCATGGTAATGTCACAAAACGTCTTGTCCTTTTTTTCAAAGTACATCCGAAGATATCAAGACCTTGTTGATAAATATTCCGTATCAACTTCACATATGATACACGATGGTCTTGAAGTATATATACTAGGTACTGACGGTGTTTGTCATCTTGATAACGTGTTTTATTGTTTTTTTATTTGTCTTAGTAAAATATAACTTTTACTGTTAAAGTCTTTTTTTGTTTATTATATCAATTTCACGTGGCTCGGTTTTTATTTGTATACTTTTATTTCGTTTATGTCTATATGCCTTTTTTTGCTGTTGGCATATTTGTGAAAATGTATGTGAAAAAAAGTAAAATCACAAAAATACTAAAATTCGTGGAAAATTCAAAACGGAAAGTCTCTATTTTAATGGCAAAATCAAATGATTAAACACATCAAATAAATGGACAACTGTCATATTCCTGACTTGGTACAGGCATTTTTAAATGTAGAAAATGTTGGATTGAACCTGGTTTTATAGCGCTAAACCTCTCACTTGTATGGCAGTTGCATGAGTTTATTCATTGCCATATGATAATGCATAGTTTCTACAACTAACTTTCACAATATGAGAGGCAACAAATTCTGTATATTATATCTTGTTTCCAGAATTTAGCAACCTTAATGAAATAATTCTTACAACTACTGTTCTTCCTATGATAGACTGGGGGCCAGTTAGGGATATCATTGTGTCTGTAAAATTAATTGTTGCCTTCCCCGAAACACTTGCAAGTATATTGCCTAGATCACCAACATGCCGTTCCTCGTCTGCTGGTGCACCATGTGTCTTTCCAAATGGATTATAATGTTCTCCTGCGCTAAGACAACCTATAAGAAAAAGCAGAGGCTCTAAGGAACATGTGTAGGTCACCTGCATCTTCCACGTTGGCCACTTTTAGTAAAAATCAACGACGTTACAGTAGAATAACTTTATCATGGGTGAACGGACAATTTCAGTCATCTTTACATATTTGTAGGTGATAGTTTTGCCTTTTAAAAGTGTCTATCTATTTATTATATATTGCAAGATTAGAGGTAAAACAATGCAAAACATGTAAATATTAACTAGTTATCAAAGGTACCAGGATTATAATTAAATACGCCAGACGCGCGTTTCGTCTACATGAGAATCATCAGTGACGCTCAGATCTAAAAGTTATAAAGCCAAACAAGTACACATTTTGAAGAGCATTGAGAACCCAAAATTCAAAAAATGTTGAGCCAAATGCGGCTAAGGTAAGCTGTTCCTTGGATAAGAAAATCCTTATTGTTTTGAAAAATTCAAAGCTTTGTATCAGGAATTTTATAAAAATGACCATATAATTGATATTCATGTCAACACCGAAGTGCTGACTACTGGGCTGGTGATACCCTCGGGGACGAAACGTCCACCAGCAGTGGCAACTACCCAGTGGTGTAATAAGTTATCAAAGGTACCAGGATTATAATATAATACGCCTGACGCGCGTGAAGAGCATTGAGACCCAAATTTCAAAAATGTTGTGCCAAATACGGCTAAAGTAAGCTATTCCTGGGATAAGAAAATCCTTATTGTATTGAAAAATTCAAAGTTTTGTATCAGGAAATTTATAAAAATGACCATATAATTGATATTAATATCAACACCGAAGTGCTGACTACTGGGATGGTGATACCCTCGGGGACGAAACGTCCACCAGCAATGTCAACTACCCAGTGGTGTAAATAGTTATCAAAGGTACCAGGATTACAAGTTAGTACGCGAGACGCGCGTTTCGTCTTCATAAGACTCATCAGTGAGGCTCAGATCTAAACAGTTATAAAGCCAAATAAGTACAAAAGTGAAGAGCATTGAGACCCAAATTTCAAAAATGTTGTGCCTAATACGGCTAAGGTAATCTATTCCTGTGATTAGAAAATCCTTAGTTTTTTGAAAAATTCAAAGTTTTGTATCAGGAAAATAAAACTGACCATATAATTGATAATCATGTCAACACCGAAGTGCTGACTACTGGGCTGATAATACCCTGGAGGACGAAACGTACCAGGTGTAAATAATAAGCAAAGGCAACAGCTTCAATAACAAGTCAACTGGTGATTTTGTCAAGTATGGCTTATTTGGAGATATCGTCTTGCAGATCACTTTTGCTAATTGAGTAAAAATTCATGGAAGCCATAGATTTGTTGGGGTGCTGTTGGTCTGTACCACAGGATTGTGTATGCGTTTAGTGTGGTTAGGGCCCTATGCTCTCTGTCACCGATGGAAAGTCTTCTTTATTGGTGAAAAGAAAGCCGAGTGCGTAAGTCTTTCTGCCAATACATAGCCTCTACACTATTCAAGACTTCTACAATGCATCCCCGCGACAGCGCATGGTAACTAGTATCTAGCATTCTAGGTATTATTGTAGAGGATCTCGGAGTAGCAAGGGCTCTAGAGATGCAGTGTGTAGGCCAATCGGCGCGTGGACACGCCCTTGTACTCATCAATATTGTCCCAACTATGGGTAAAAAGTACCGCTGCCTTGTGGATAGATCTGGGAAGATCAAAAGGCTATGGGAGCAGACTTAGAAAGAAAAACCGGGAAGATGGAACTCGATCTTTAGCCATGGCAGGCAACCATTTATGGGAAGAAAAAACTCCATCCTGCAGGTAGCAGGTTTCTTGTATTGCTAATCACCAGACAGAGTAAAAAAAGAAGAAGATTACGGAAAAAAACCCAAATAGAGTTGTTGATTTACTTATTGCCTGGGCCGTGATATTCGATTTTTATCATGAGCGCTAGCGATGGATGCAATGAACGAATATCACGGTCCACGCCATGTATACATACTTTTCCTCTAGGAAATTTGACTAATTTTTAGTTATTGAGTTGTTTAGAATGTGTTGCAACTACGAAAATGTGTGCTGGTGCTTAGAAATCGACCAGAAATAGGTCGATAAAATTTTAATCGTCTGAAATAACCTTATATCGGAACTGGTACAGCAGAACATTTCGTTGTTAAATGACAAATTTAAGTATAGTCACGGTATCAGTGCCAAGACAAGTGAAAAATCGTTTGATATTGGAGCACATTAACAGATGGGTAAACTCTTAAAGAGTGTACCCTAGATCAACAAAAGAAATTAGGCCACAAAATTGTCAAACTTTTATCAGGAGACTAATAAGGCATATACAGAAAAAAGCCCATAACCACCAGAAAACTGGCGATGTTCCACCACCAAAACCCCTGGCGGAGACAATATGTGAGCAAAACAAACGGAAATAATAGGCAAAATTGTCAAAAATTGGGGTTCAGCAATCATTTAACTTATGTAATAAGCTTATTCACTTTACCAACAAACAGTTTTTTGTCAACAAAGAAAACAAAATGGCATGTTAACACTCTGAAGACATAAGCAAAAATGAAAGACAAGAATACAAAAATGACGATTACACAATAACACAATGGCGGGATGTATAAATACAGAACCTCGCCAAAAGTACCTTTTTGTGTCCTGTTAAATTGCTCCTTTTAAAATTGTTATACGATGATGACTGATGTACCCATATTTTGACTATTTTATTAATTGTGACTGTTTATTTAACGCATCATGTAAATGTAGCGGAATTCGATGAGACTGTTATTAAAGTGAGAGCTAGGGTTAGCGCTATAGAACCAGGTTTAATCCACCATTTTCTACATTTGAAAATGCCTGTACCAAGTCAGGAATATGACAGTTCTTGTCCATTCGTTTTTTGATGTGTTTTGTTTTTTGATTTTGCCATGTGATTATGGACTTTCCAAATTGATTTTCCTCTGAGTACAGTATTTTTGTGATTTTACTTTTTTTTTCTCCAAAAACAGACTCTCAGTAAAGTTTAAAACTACACACAAAAACAAAACCTTTTCAGATGATAATCGACGTCAGTACCTGGCAGATATCTTGTTTATGGCATTTTGTTTTCTGGTCTGTGCGTGCGTCTGTGCGTCGTACCGTCCGTTCGTCCCGCTTCAGGTCAATGTAGATTTTGAGGAAGTTAAAGTCTAATTAACTTTAAACTTAGTACACATGTTCCCCATGATAAGATCTTTCTAATCTTAATGTCAAATTAAAGTTTTTATCCCAATTTCATGATCCACTGAGCATAGAAAATGATAGTTCGAAGTTCAGGTTAAAGTTTTTGGTCAATGTAGTTTTTTATGAAGTTGAAGTCCAATCAACTTGAAACTTAGTACATATGTTTCCTATGATATGATCTTTCTAATTTAAATGTCAAATTAAAGTTTTGACCCCAATTTCACAGTCCACTGGACATGGAAAATTATAGCGCGAGTGGGGCATCCGGGTGATATGGACATATTATTGTTATACTTACCATTTGTGATGTCTCCAAACTCATAAATGGTAAAACCTTGTTGTACTGAAGCTCTTAAACCAATGAAGGCCCCTGTCACTCTGACTGGTGAATTACTATTCTGAAAGGTAATCAATTATCAAATATTAGAACTAAATACATTTGTAAATTAGACAAAAGTCTTCCTTCTACTTTAATTTCACACATTTGTAAATTTTCTAGAATACTTTTTTTTAAAATTTCTATTTACAAATATAAGTGTTGTTTTTTGTGACCATTCAATAGATCGAGCCAGTTTATTGTTCTCATACTTCAAAATCAACCAATCAAAATGCTGGATTTCATGTTTCGAGCATGAAATTTGTGCCCCAAGCACTGAGCAAAGTTGTACGACTTCAACTCTAATCATTTGAGCTTTTCAGAAAAGATAACAGATACATATAATAAAGGATTGTGTGATCACTTAAAAAAATGTGAAGATAACAAATAAATGTTCACTCAAATGAGAAGATGTGATAAGGCCATTTTTTGGGCTCCAAGATTCGGAAATAATGTTTTATAATATATCTATTTTAAAATAACCCCATCTTAACGACATAGTAAATCTGATTAAAAAATACTGATCCTGCGACGAACCTTTTCCTGACACTAAGACCATAACGAGGATGCTATCATTTTAACTTGAAGATAAAAAAAATATGTATCATAACGTTTTTAATCAGTGATTGTTGATCACCAGCTAATTAACTTGGCTAATTAGAGATCTCAAATAGGGCAAAAACGGTTTGGTAAAGTAAAGAATGGAAATGGGGAATGTGTTAAAGAGGTAACACACCTACCAAAGAGCAGATAACAGCCGAAGACTACCAATGGGGCTTCAACACAGCGAAAAAATCACGCACTTGCTTCACCTAAACAAAAATGGGATATTTAACGTCAAATAAACTAAATAATATATAAGTTAACTAAAATTAAAATCGTACAAGACTAACGAATGCTAGAGGCTCCTGACTTGGGACAGGCGCAGAAATTCGTCGAGGTTAAACATGTTTTGTAAGATTACAACCCTCCCCTTTACCTCTAGCTAATGTATATATAACACACACACACACACACACCAATTCTAACAGAAAGACTCAGTTTAATAGAAGTCCGATTCCGGTATCATGACAGAATAGGCAACAAAATGTACTAAATGAAATGAAAATGATTAAAAAAGTTAACAAAGGAATAGTAGCAGCCACTTAAATGCAAGCTCAAAACCTCAATCAAACTGATAAAAAGGTTATGTTTCCATCAATTGAATACCAAGTACAATCCCTCCTGTTAGGGGTTTAGTATCATATATCCCTAAAATTTACGGGGAAAAAATAACCCGTTGCATGCCAACAACTGGTATTAGAATAAATGCGTTTATTTGCGATGCAAAAACCCTTAAGTGATTCAATATTAAAGCCAAAATCATTAATGACTTAACAGTATCGTAACAATATCCCTTCTTGATAAGTCTGTTTAAAGTTTTGTTAGCTTTTAGGTGAATGTCGACATCTTTGTGCTTTGTAAAGTATAGTATCATAAAAGATTTGATGTGAAATACTTGAACGTATAAGTTGTGTGCATCTATAATACTAAAATAACGAGGTCCAATTTGTCAGCGTGCGATAAATTCGTTATACAGTTAACTACTGACCCCCTACGGATCCATAGAGGGTGAATTAAATCCTCTATGGATCCGTAAGGGGTCAGTAGCGAATCATATAACTTATAATGGTGTGTTTGTACCGATGATATTTAGTAAATGCTTTGACTTGTTTGTGATATCAAAATCCTTGGAGAAATAATTTTCAGTAATATATAGGTTTCTTTCGTTAAAATCTAACACGTTGTTACAGAAAAAAAAGCAAATCGAACAAGTTGAGATTTATAAACACCGTGAGATGGTGACAATGGAACGTCACCATCTACACAAGAGTCTCTCAAGAGCCTGAATCGCTCACCTTGATTTAAGAGAAGACTTTAAAATTTTAGCAAACTTGATGAACAAATTGTGTAAAATGGTTTTAAAAGGGCAATAACTCATGAAGGGGTCAGTTGACAATTTTGGTCCTAGAAATGTTTGGTACATATTACTTTGCTGAACATTATTGTTGTTTTCAGTTTATATCTATCTATAATAATATTCAAGATAATAACAAAAAACAGAAAATTTCCCCAAAACTACCAATTTAGTGGCAGCAACCTTACAATGGGTTGATCGACTCGTCTGAAAACTTCATGGCTAATAGATCTTGACCATTTAAACAAATTTACCCCATGTCAGATTTGCATTTAGGCTTTAGCTTAAGTTATTGAGATATAAGCCAAAAACTGCATATGACCCCTACGTTCTATTTTTAGCCAATGCGGTCATGTTTGTCAATGGATCAAAACTTCGGATACAATTCATAAACTAGATATCCTAATTAACATTTAGTTAGAGTATTTGGCCTAGTAGTTTCAGAGGAGAACATTTTTGAAATAGTTTACGACGACAGACGACGGACGCCAAATGATGACATACGCCCATGTGGGGCCCTTCTGGCATTCTGTTTGATACGACTTCTGAGACATGAAGCATAATTTCTCATTTCTTGAAGTTGACTTTTTGCAAGACGTCACAAGTGAATTTGCTGAAAGTTTTTATGTTTATTACTCTAAGCTATCATGTCTTGATATGTATAGACTCTGTATACAATGTGACATATTTAGTGTATCTTTATGAAAATTAATCTTTCTGCGTTTAAAGACGTACATTATAATAACGGATAATAAATACAAATTGTTTAGTCTGTCTAATGAAACTTTAAAGATTGTCAATTTTTATGCAAAATTGTTGCACATTTGGTACTCAGTGCTATTTAAAAAAAATCTAAATACCTGACACGACGGAGAGATATTTCTGTAAAATCAGCTCAACGTTTTAATCACATTGTATTGTTAAGGACATGTTAAGCTTCTCAATGATTACAGTTAATGTTTGTCAAACTGCTATATATCCAATGATTTTTTTCCAAGAAAATTTATCGTCCCCTTCCGACGGACTATTATCGTTTCCTCAAGACCATACTAGCAAATGGTGTCAAGGGAGAGCCGAACATTTGCCATTAATTTTTACCCCGGAACGGGAATCGAACCAAGAACCTTTATGTTAGCAGTCAGAAAATCAGCACTGCTTTAAAGATACTTATATTTATATGCCACGGTTTCGCCCTCAGATCTTAGTAATTCTAATTATCATACCAAAGTGAGTTTCATCCATTAAAAATTATCAAACTAAGTAAATATACAATATTTTACTTAAAATTTTCAAATCATGAACAGGCAAGGAAGGGCTATAATTCTATACAAGATATGCATCGTGTTATCAGAGTGTTGACAAACAAAAAATGGTAAATTACCTCTTGAGTGAAAAAGACAGTCCCCTTTATGGAAGTTCCCTCCACGACACATTTGGCTTTTATCATAACTTTCTCACCTATAAAGAAAAGATTTTTTACAAACCAGTGACCATGAAATCTAGATAAATTATGCGATTGGTGTAGAAAATAGAAAATATAATTTAATGCAAATAAATGTAAAGGTAATGAATGCACTTACAAAATAATAAAAAGTCTAGATAGTTAAGATAATTATGTCCAAGTTAATCATCCAGTAAATGAAGAAAAATACTTGGGATTAATTACAAAGGAGCATATCGGCTTTAGATTGAAAAAAAAACATTTCTAACTGTGTGAATAAAGGTCAAAGAGTTTTTAGCATTGACCCTTATTTTAGCCGTCATCCGAATGCACGAATGAGAGACATTCTAAGAAACGTCATGCGATACTGTACTCGAAACATTTTAAAAGATAATGTGTTCACATAAGAAGAGCGCAATGAGTGGCTGTCGTTGTTTATTATTTTGAACATAAACCAGGCCGTTAGCTTTCTTTTTCTTCTTCTTCTTCTTGTTTTAGGTCAACAAAGCTTCAATACTGAAGAATACATGTTGTTGCTTGAATTGTTTTATATTTGTCATTTATGGGCCCTTTTATAGCTAACTATGCGTTATGGGTATTACTCACAGTCAAAGCCGTACGGCGACCTTAAGTTGGTAATTTTTGTGTGATCTGGTCGCTGACTATGCGGTAAGGCTTTGCTCATTGTTGAAGGCCGTACGGTGACCTATATTTGTTAATGTTTGTGTCATGTTGGTCTTTTGTCGATAGTTGTCTCATTGGCAATCATATCACATCTTCTTTTTTTTATATCTTGTGGAATTTTGCAACAATTCCACATTTGCTTATTTTCATAATCAATATAAAAATAAGCCGATGTGGTAACATTACCAATAAGTGTAACTCTCAACCAGGTTGTTTTTCTACCTTGAAATTGCGTAATTTTTTTTTTCGCTTTGCATCACACTGGACTGTGTCTTCTAAAGTAAATGTGTATCGAAATGATATGAAATCTTTTCAACAAACAAATGGAAGTTTTTAACGACCTTGACTGGCTATACAGCTCTTGCACGATCGGCTAAATCTTTTCAGTAAGTCCAGCCATCAATATAATGCTGAGTTCACACGTAATTCGAATTCGATTCGCATTAACTAATTTGAATTAGTTTAAGCATTCGAAACGTTTTACGTCCTAACGTCAATTCTAATTCGAATTGCAATGCACGTCAAATACGCTAAATACTGTCCTAACGACGTTAATTTTTAATTCGAATTAACAAAAACGTATTTCCAATGCGAATTGGATAATTCGAATTAGCCAATTCGAATCAATTCGAATTAAAAAAGAAGAGTGTGTGAACGCGATAAGCGAATTCGATTAGCATTCGATTTAAACGTACGTGTGAACGAGGCATTATAATGTTGGGTAGTTTGATATTTTTGGTGCGGTACTGTTCTTGAAAGTTCTATGCGCTTGCGTTTATGTTTGAAAGTGAATCCGCTCGTAATAACAGGCTGAGTAAATTATGCTTTAAATGCATTATTTATTTTACGTTATTTGTCTACAATCATGATTCCTTTTTCATTTTGCAACCCGCAGAATTATTGCTAATCTTCATTTTAATAGCAAACTGCATTTAGCGCGAAAATGTATGCTTTGTTGACGTCACGATGCATGGTACTAAACATGGCTGCATCCAGGTAAGCAATGAGTATTGTTCTGCCTTCAAATGAATCCAACCTTAAAAGAGTTTCTTCGAAACGTTTCGCACCTTCGAAATCTTTTCAAGACGCTAAAGAAAAACTCGGGCCTATATATTTTAGTTCAAAACTAGTAGAATGCCCTCAAAACGCCGTTGAATTGTCAAAACTATTACAAAAGTATGAACAGATCGACAAAAAAGCCTTTCGTTCAAAAGAAGAAAACAGGCGTCAACAACGAACATTAGTACACAATTTGGAATCCAGATATTCGTTTACTGGGAGGAATTCTGTACAGGTTCAAAAAGTGACCGATGTAAAATTACCACCAGCAGGATTTCGTTATCATGCAGACGGAACAGCAAAATTACATCGGGTTCCAATAGCTACTAGTTTTGAAGCTGGACAAGCAGTTTCATCTGATGATTCTTCCAGTAATCTTTCCGATGATTTTATTGGTCGTAAATCATTATTGTGGTCTTTATATACAGACGGAAGTGATGACAATACATCAGACGGAGATGGGACCAAACAAGATAGAATAAACGAAGGAAAAAATTTGTTAAAAGTAAGTGACAAATTGATATCACAAATTGAAGAAGAACTGAAACTGAATAACGCAGACATACGACGACGTACGGGACAAAAAAATATGAAAACGGAGAGTAAGCAACACAGTGTATCATTTCAAACGTCGCCAGCAAAATTGTCTTTCGGCAACATTAACAATAAAACATCTGGATTCGGTTTAGAAAGGAAATATTCTGCATCAAAAGCAAGTTGTACCTCTTGTCAATCAAAAATGAAACACAATAGCGAAGATTTTAAAACTTTGCAGGATAGACTGTCAAGAAAAACTAGTGCGCCAACTATTCCATGGAAGATTGCAACCCAAGCAAAATCATTAGAAAACAGATATTATTCCCTACCATCTTTTAAATCGCCGCAACCTCTAAGAGCGTCTTCTGATAATTTATTTAGAAAAACTTCGAACTCTTTGAAACAATTAAAGCACGCAAGTGAAAAATCAGTGTTAAAAAAAGAGAGTGACGAATTTACGTCTTCAAAACGTCGCCCCTCCTCACCCAAGCGAAAGCCCAGTAGAAAGACTTATTCTGCGGTACCAGTGAAGTCTGTAAAGAGCATACCTATTGTTGGACGATGTAGTAGTGCTGACATTATCAAACAAAGACAGGTAAGTTTAAACTAAGTATGTGAGCGTATATCACTGAAAATGGAACAGTGTTGGATTATTTTCCTTACATGTGATATTTTATGTCATTTAAAGGCATTTTTTGATAATATTAATGACTCAGGTTATCTCAACTTTTTGTATTTACCCACTAGGCCCGTTGAAGACTTAAGTCTGGTTTTTTTAATAAACCGGATGAAGTCATTTCAGTTTTATTCACTAGGCACGATAAAGACTTATTTAAATCACTAGGTCTTGTAACGACTTGCATTTTCTTTTTATTTCGGATGAAGATTATTGTTCAGTCTAACTCGTTAGGGCTTATTCAGAGTTTTCGGTTTTATTCACTAGGTCGAATTGTGAGTTTTCGTTTTTTTCAATTTGCCCGATGAAGTCTTTTCGGTTTAACCCACTAAAACACTTGGGGGGGGGGGGGGGGTTACCCACTTTTGCCTAATGACGACTTTTCTGTTTAGACCACTATCCCCAATAATTTCTATTTAACTCGCTAGTCTCTGTAAAATAAACCCCGTTTTATTCACTAGGCCACACGAAGATTTTTCGAGTTTACTCCCTAGGCCTGATGAAAAGCATAAGATTTACCCCACTTAGCCTGGTGAACACCTTTTGTTTTTTTCCAAATACGCATGATGAAGACCTTCTGTTTTTTTCTAACTCGACCCGACGAAGAACTTTCGGTTTTATTCACTTGGCTTAAAAAAGGCATTTTGGTTTTATTAAGTGGCCTGACGAAGACCTTTTGTGTTAATTTCCACATTGCCTAATAAAAGTCAAGTTGTTTGGAAAACAAATCCGAATTAGACGTTTATTTATGCATTTGAAACGGACAGAAATACAGAAATATGTACGAATAAAATCATGGTGACAAGAAAGGAAAATAGTTTAAAAAAAATAAACAATACAACGATGTATGCAAAGTTTATAAGGAGAAACACTTTGTTGACCCTTTTGGTCAGGCAAGTTTAAACATTAATACAAAGAATACAACTTTTTCTCGATGAATGCAATAATTATAGAAAAATCCCATCTACTAAAATCCAAATTGAAATAAAGAAGTATGAATTAATTTAAAATTTTATATAATGTTTTGTAGAAAGAAGAAAATGCTGATTTGGAGGCAAAGGTTGGAGACTTTCTGAAAAGATTAAAAAGTAGAACAGAAAGTTCAGTACCAGAAGTATCCTTCTGATACAACTTATGTAATAAAATGATAACTAACAAGAGGCGTGTAGTTTTGAATTCCCAACACTACTATAATTCACTCGAAATGTAGATAGAAAGTCGAAATTATCATAGTTTTTTTTTTAGTCTTATTGATATATAACATTTACCATTTTCATTCTCAATTTTATATTCTAATATGACGTCCTTATTACGCTTTGTAAACAAAGCCGTGTTCTAATGAGCATAAAAAATATGTTTGACACATGCGCACGAACTTACTGTGTATATTAACGTTATTTCCATCGTTATCCTTTTAAATTTATACATTTAAGCAGCTAACATAAACTTTTATTATATATTTTTATTTAACAACATATATTTACACTGCTCGTAATTTTAAACTTATCAAATATGAAATGTAATGCACAGACTTCTCGGGGAGGAAACGGGAAAAGCCAAACATTTCTACGGTATTTTCGTACGCTTCGATCTATAAAAATACTGTATGTGTCCTATTAGAATCGAAATAATTCCTTCGTGTCATGCTCTATGCTCATTTTAACATGGGTAGGCATTATATTTGACCACATTTTACACCTCGCTAACGCTCAGTGTAAAATATCGACAAATATAATGCCTACCCATGTTAAAATGAGCATAGAGTATGACACGAAGGAATTATTTCTTAATCATGATATCCCATTTCGAAAAGAACAATTTAAATTTGATTTGTTCATGATGACAGGTATTATAAAGAATATCTAAGGATTGAGCTCTCTGTCTAAGTATATTATCAAATATAAAAATAAGAAGATATGGTATGAATAGACCAAAATGACACAAAAATTAACAACTATAATAGTTCACCTTCAACAATGAGCAAAGCCCATACCGCATAGCTCTAAAAGGCTCCGCAATGACAAATGTAAAACAATTCAAACGAGAAAACTAACGGCCTCATTTATGTACAAAAAATGAAGGAAAAAAAATGTAACACAGTAACAAACGTTCACCACTGAATTACAGGCTCCTGACTTGGGACAGGCACATACATACATAATAAGGCGGGTTAAACATCTAAGCGGGGTTCCAAATCCCCATCCCCTGACCTATAACAATACAACAGTACAACATCAGAATGCATTATAAAAATCAGTTGAAAAAGGCTCACCTCATCAGATAAATACAAATAAAAGTACTACACAGCGAGGAAATTTTTATTGAGCCTAGTTGATTGTTATGCAAATGCATTCTTTGTGACATTGAGGTTTGTGAACAAACAAACCTATATCGATATATGAACTGGCATGTATGATGAATGGAACTGTCGGCACAAGGAATTATTGATGCAGCTTCCATAGAACAGATGTAGCTAACTTTTTATTTACATTTAAATCAACTATTTTAAAACCAGATAGCCAAAATAAGAGATGCACATTGGAATATACCAAACATTGCTACCTGCATTATGATGCTTGGTTGTTTGTTACACTTTTTCAACCATCTGTACTTCCTAATGCAGAGTCCAGTGGGTAACTATTCATTCATTAACTTTAGACGAAATTCAGAAGGCAGGTTCTAAAATAATCATTTTTTGTTGTTCAACTTTTATCATTCGTTGGTTAATTTTTTAATTAGGGCCCCGACTAAAAGTCGGGTCGCCCTATAGTGATCAGTCTGTCCGTCCGTCCGTCCGTAACACTTTAACTTTGTGTCCGCTCCATATCTAGAAAACCATTATGATTTCATACTTTATACTTTACATGTTTATTAACCACCACCAGAGGGCGTGTCATGATGTATGTACAACTTCCTAGGTCAAAGGTAAAGGTCAAAAACTTTCGTTTCAAGTTGACAACCCTGTGTCCTGTGATGAAGATCGTGTCCGCTACATATCTAGATAACCGTTCTGATTTTATACTTAATACTTAACATGTTTATTCTAACATGACGTCCTTCAAACGCTTTGAGTACACACCCGTGGTAAAATATGAATATATTTCATGGGCTGTTCCCATTGTACCCCCACGTCATATGTTTTTTAATGAATGAGCGACTCGACGTCATAGAACAATGACGTCAGAATATAAGCAATTTACGGGAAAATACACGCTTGTGAAACGGAAAATCATCACAACAAGGAAACGTTAACAAATGATGCTAAAATGAGTTATATTAGCCGTTTTTGTATACATATGAGACATGTAAGTACAATAATAATTAGATTAATCTAAAATTATCTAAATATGTTATTATAAATAGTTTAAGCATCATCATTTATTCAGTTTGCTCCGTTATTTTACGTCAATTTAATAGTGCGTTTATATATTGGAACGGCAAATAATGCCATCACCTAGAGCGCTTCGATCCAAAATAATTGCCGTATTTGTCCTATTAGAATCGAAATAATTCATGGGGCTTGAATATATCTAGATTTTACCACGGGTTGTCCCTTTATGCCGATATTTTACCCCTCGCTATCGCTCAGGGTAAAATATTTGTCATAAAGGGCCAACCCGTGGTAAAATCACGATATATTCAAGCCCCCATGAATTATTTCTTAATTAACCAACACCAGAGGGTGTGTCATGATGTATGTACAACTGCCTAGGTCAAAAACTTTGGTTTCAGTTGACAACCCTGTGTCCTGTGGTAAAGATCGTGTCCGCTCCATATCTGGATAACCTTTATGATTTCAAAGTTTATACTTAACATCCATTTTAACCACCATCAGAGGGCGTGTCATGATGTATGTACAACTTCCTAGGTCAAAGGTCAAGGTAAAAAAAACTTTGGTTTTAGTTGACAACCCTGTGTCCTGAGTTGAAGATTGTGTCCGCTCTATATCTTGGGAACCGTTTTGATTTCAAATATTATACTTGACATCCATTTCAACCAACACCAGAGGGTGTGTCATGATGTATGTACAATTTCCTTGGTCAAAGGTCTGTCTGTCTGTTGGTCTGTCCATCGCTTACAATTTTGATTCACACTATATTTATTTACCCAACGTTATTGACAGCGGGGCCCACAGAGATGGCTTCCATCTCAATGATATCTAGTTTGTTTTAAAATTAATAATTTCCAGATAACAGCTTTGAACATTTCCATACCACAGCAAAAACGCATTCATTATTTTTTTTATCCACATAACAAGTTAAGAGGAGCAAATATTTGTGTACAAAAGTAAAAAGATGAAAAAATATGCATGTTGACCAACAGGTGAAAATGGATAGGCAATCAGCAAAAATATTCCCCCTTCTCCTGAGAATATCAAATGACCGTCCCCTTTTGTGCTAGTGTACTTATACGATATATATGGGGTCAGTAAATTTCATATAGGATGAGAGTTGTAAAGCTCGAAATATACAGGTCTCCACGCGGTTTTAACCAATCAGTTTTCTTAGAAGTTGTAGGAGATATATATTATATATAGTGATAAAGGTATATATTTTCTATTTTATCCTAAAAAAGTCTCCTGTTATCCCACTTCCATGTTGAGCAAGCGGTAATGATGATATTTCGTATGCCATAACAGTTCATTTTGTGCCCTCTTCGCGTTCTTTGAAATATTAGAGAGCATGATTTAGTTTTAATATCTAAAACTTCAAGTTTTGGGAGTAAATTTCAGGATAAAAACAATATAATGTACATTGTCGGAAAATATAAAATGTATTTGCATGAGCTATAGCAACAGAACGAAAAGTGAGGCTTGCTTGTATTTGTACGTACTTTTTTCACATATGTATTTGATCTTTAACTTCTGTTTGTCATTCACTGTACATGTTGAATTTGGAAACGTAGAGTCATCAGCGACTACGGTACAACTTCTTTTTCTATCACAAAGATCTTTGACAATTGTTTCTGCATTAGGATCGTAACAATAGTCTGGTTTCCCAGGTTTGTTTCCGTAATCTGCAACCTGAATTATAATTTGTTTATCATTTTTACATACTAATTCCGCCGTATCATCTTGCTTTTTTGTAACTGACTTTGTATGAGAATCTACAACAGAAATATAAACAGTTTACTTTTTTTGTACTGGGCTTAAAAACAATATGGGAGGGCGAGAATACTCACAAAAAAATATCTAGACGGACCGCTGGCCGGGTAAATATTTGTGTTCTTTTCTTTATAAAAAATACATTCGATGCAGTGCAAGTTTACACTACTAAGGCCGCAGGAACAAGGCTCAAGCAAATATTTTTACCGTTTTATATAACACGTGCTACATTGAGGTATATAGAAATAAAAAACAAAACAAAGACGAGTACATCTGACTAAGACGATTTAAAATTATCTCTCGTAGAATTTTGAATAGCTCAAATGTCTATTTAATTGGTCCATTATTAAACAAAATAACTGCAAAAACAATTTTGGCACACACGTAGCGTTTCTTTGTATACTCGACATCAGACTTCGACTTTTATCATCCTTCTTATACGCGCCATTGTAAGAAAGAATACAAACGTCAGAGGTCTGCGAACAGTACATAACTTACAAGTAACCTAAAGATATATAGAGATCTAAAACCGTACACAACTTATCAGTAACCAACAGAAATCTAGAGGTCTACAAACCGTTAACAAATTACAAATAACATGAAGACATCTAGATATCTTTAAACAGTACAACACTAAAAAGTAACATAAAAACACCAGAAGGTCTACAAACAGTACACAACTTACAAGTAACCTAAAGACACCAGGAGTACGGGGCGCCGAATGGGACTCTTGTGGTTTTGTACAAAATTCAATTCTGTCATAACAAAATCATGTTTGTCTTACAAAACTATGTGCTACAGACTTGTTTTGTGAGAACTTCAATTTGGTGATGACAAAATTCATTTGTGTAGACAAAATTCATTTGTGTAGACAAAATTCATTTTTGTCATGACAAAATTCATTTTTGTAGACAAAATTCATTTTTGTAGAAAAAATTCATATTTGTCATACAAAATTGACTTTTGTTACCTGATATGGAAATTAAATCACAAAAGTCAATTGTGTGAGGTAAGATTCAATTTTGTGAGACAAAATTAACTTTTGTGAGACAAAATTAACTTTTGTGAGACAAAATTAACTTTTGTGAGACAAAATTCAATTTTGTGAGACAAAATTCAATTTTGTCAATTTTGTTGAGACAAAAAAAAAGTCAATTTTGTTAATTTTGTTGAGACAAAATTCAATTTTGTTAATTTTGTTGAGACAAAAGTCAATTTTGTCAATTTTGTTGAGACAAAAGTCAATTTTGTTGAGACAAAAGTCAATTTTGTTGAGACAAAAGTCAATTTTGTGACGACAAAATTCATTTTTGTGACGACAAAATTGACTTTTATGAGACAAAATTGACTTTCGTGAGACAAAATTCAATTTTGTCAATTTTGTTCAGACAAAATTCAATTTTGTCAATTTTGTTGAGACAAAATTAAATTTTGTCAATTTTGTTGAGACAAAAGTCAATTTTGTTGAGACAAAAGTCAATTTTGTCAATTTTGGTGAGACAAAAGTCAATTTTGTCAATTTTGTTGAGACAAAAGTCAATTTTGTCAATTTTGTCAATTTTGTCTCACAAAAGTCAATTTTGTGTAACAAAAGTCGATTTTGTATGCAAATTAGTTCACAGAAACCAAACTAAACTAATTTGAATACAAAATTCACTTTTGTCGCCCAATTTTCAAATTAGGTAACAAAAGTCAAGTCTGTGTAACAAAAATGAATTTTGTCATGACAAAAGTGACTTTTGTCCGCTGATAGATAATTTTGTATGACAAAATTTTAAATTAGTGGTATGATAAAAATTTTGTTAAACTGATCTCATTTTTGTTGTACAAAAGTCACTTTTGTCCGTACAAAATTGAATTTTGAGTACAAAACCACAAGAGTCCCATTCGGCGCCCCGTAAGGAGGTCTACAAACAGTACACAACTTACAGTTACCAAAAGACATCCAAATGTCTACAAACAGTGCACTACTTACAAGTAACCAAAAGATATCTAGAGATCTACAAACCGAACACAACTTACAAGTAACCAAAAGACATCTAGAGATCTAAAAACAGTACACAACTAACAAGCATCCAAAAGATATGTAGAAATATACAAACCGGCAGTACACAACTTACACATAACCAAAAGAAACCTAGAGGTCTACAAACCGTACACAAATTACAAATATCATGAAGACATCAAGAGATCTTCAAACAGTACAAAACTAAAAAGAAACCTAAAGACACCAAGAGGTCTCCAAACAGTACACCTCTTACAGTTACCAAAAGACATCCATAGGTCAACAAACAGCACATTACTTACAAGTAACCAAAAAACATCCAGAGATCTAAAAACCGAACACAACTTACAAGTAATCAAAAGACATCTAGAGGCCTGCTAACAATACAGCACTTAAAACTAACCAAAAAGACACATAGAGATTTACAAACCGAACACAACTCACAAGTCACCAAAAGACATATAGAGGCCTGCAAACAGTACACTAGGAGGTCTACAAACAGTACACCACTTACAAGTAACCAAAAGATACACAGAGATCTACAAACAGTACACCACTTACAAGTAACCAAAAGATACACAGAGATCTACAAACAGTACACCACTTACAAATAACCAAAAGATACACAGAGATCTACAAACAGTACACCACTTACAAGTAACCAAAAGATACCCAGAGATCTACAAACAGTACACCACTTACAAGTAACCAAAAGATACCCAGAGATCTACAAACAGTACACCACTTACAAGTAACCAAAAGATACACAGAGATCTACAAACAGTACACCACTTACAAATAACCAAAAGATACACAGAGATCTACAAACAGTACACCACTTACAAGTAACCAAAAGATACACAGAGATCTACAAACAGTACACCACTTACAAGTAACCAAAAGATACCCAGAGATCTACAAACAGTACACCACTTACAAGTAACCAAAAGATACACAGAGATATACAAACAGTACACCACTTACAAATAACCAAAAGATACACAGAGATCTACAAACAGTACACCACTTACAAGTAACCAAAAGATACACAGAGATCTACAAACAGTACACCACTTACAAATAACCAAAAGATACACAGAGATCTACAAACAGTACACCACTTACAAGTAACCAAAAGATACACAGAGATCTACAAACAGTACACCACTTACAAATAACCAAAAGATACACAGAGATCTACAAACAGTACACCACTTACAAGTAACCAAAAGATACACAGAGATCTACAAACAGTACACCACTTACAAGTAACCAAAAGATACACAGAGATCTACAAACAGTACACCACTTACAAATAACCAAAAGATACACAGAGATCTACAAACAGTACACCACTTACAAGTAACCAAAAGATACCCAGAGATCTACAAACAGTACACCACTTACAAGTAACCAAAAGATACCCAGAGATCTACAAACAGTACACCACTTACAAGTAACCAAAAGATACCCAGAGATCTACAAACAGTACACCACTTACAAATAACCAAAAGAAATCCATGTGTTTTTAATCTACAAAAAATAACACCGATCGGTCTCGCACATAAGACTATATTCCTGCGTTTTGTATTGTTATAACAGGGAAAGGAACAGAGTTGGTCATTTTAAGGAATAATTTCCCTTTAGCAAAAACATCTAAATGAAAATAGGCAAAAGTCGATAATTCCGAAACAGCCTTTTCAAAGAATTTGTGTTTATAAATACTCACATGCCGCCAATAACGATAACACCAGGCAAAGTCTGCATAATTTAATAGCTCCTGGAAAGAAAATGGATTATGAATTAAAAAATAATATAATTCAACTTGTTTTACACTTGATAAATGTATCTAGATGAAATATATTTGGTTGGTTTCTTTCCAATGCTGATGATAAATGACATGTATTATTTAATCCATGTGTATACAAAAGCTTCCTATATGTGCAAAGTATTGACAAAAAAAATAAGAATTATTGGTAATTCAAAAGATGTTTTATGATAACACAAATAACAAGCTACTAGCAAAGCTGAAGAATATATCAGATCTGTTGTCCCGAGAGACTTCATCCCAAAAAAAGCAAGGTTTTTATGTTCTATGTTCTTATCTTAGACCTATATGCCAAATGTAAACCATCAGTACATGATAATTATTTAATCCTAGTCCATATCAGAATGTTCAAGTTTGAAATGAAAAAAACTTATGTATGAGGAATTTACGCGATGTGACGTACGGTCTGTTTGTCACGGAATGATCCTGGCATGATAAAAGGCATTTAAAAACAAGCACACGAGAAATATTTAGAAATAAACGTGTTTTTTTGTATATTTTCTTTCGGACTTAAATCATAGTTTTAATTCTATTGTACTGATTATGTTGGTTTCTAATTCTGATAAGATTAGTATCTGCTTAACGTCCAGTGGCAAATAGTTCAAGCATGTACAGGACGAGCTTTTGTTTGTTTATTATATATCAAGAAAGCAACCAGTTACGGTTAATCTTTATTCGACATTAGTCTCAGTCCAAAAGTGTTAATAATTTGAATATTTGATAACACGATTAAATATTGTTATATATTAAAAAGGAGATAAAAGGGATATTGTAAATTATTCTGTGACCCCTACAAGTTGTCGTTAAGTCTCGTCGTCCCGAATGTTAACCCTCGTGTAAGTCACATGATACTCTTTATTATTGATAGATGTTTGAAAACTAAATTGCAGTCAAAGATGTATTTCTAAAACACAAATATACCAATATAAAATACAACGGACACTCCACAAATGCATCTTTTGAATTGATTACATCTAAATCCTATGTCTAACTGATACCACTAGAATGTGTACTGCCGCTCTTACCTTACCAATCGGTCTATTCTATTCCACAAAAAACAACTTGTGGTGCAATATCATTTTTTTACAGGCGTACTTATACATACGTATCTATTTTTGTAATCACTTATCTAACATTTAACTCTGATATCCTGCATGTACCGGGTTCTTCAATATTATTTTGTAATTTAAGTGACCAGCGGTCAAGGTTACAACAACATCCGTGTCAACATATAACTCGACTCTGACTCATAAGTGTAAATGATTCAACTCATAAATAATATTTTTAGGATTTAAACAAAAAATGATGAAAACTCAATAAAAAAAAATGTATATGTACTTCTTTTCTCAAAATAATATAATGATAATGCAATACTGATTTTTTCGCTCTTCTTAATGGCAATTTTACTCCTTATATATATATATATATAAACAAGTCTGAATTGAAAACTACGTTCAAACCTATGATTGCGTTGGATAAAAAAAACCGCGGCAATTTTTATACGTGTGCATGTAAAACAAATTTCGTTGTAGAAGGGTCTAAATAGAGCATTATAAGTTTTTGGAACATCAAACTGCTGGTGCGATATTCCATAGACTTAGTTTTATTATATCATTTGTTCGATGAACGGTTGAAGTCCACATGAAACATGGGGACATGTTTTAATAGGAAACATGAGATAATCTCTTTGAAATTTTTAATGTCACTCTTTGGGTCATGATTCATAGGGAACATATACGGACAGACTATATTGTTATGATATATTCCTCTTTTTAATGATTTTCCCTACTTTTTCGTAACCAGAAAGCCGTGGTCAACATGTCATCGGACTTTATTTGTATATATATAATACAACAGAAATGTATAGGATATAACATAAAATTACATGAGGTGTAGATATAAATTTCATGATGAATGTTGATAACGGTTACCACATTTAAACCATATATGTAAAAAAGCTGATTTGCAAATTGAAATCTTGAAGAGAATTCGGATAGAAATCTATTAATATTATAATCTTTAAAAATGTTTGTTTGTTTGTCATTTCTTATTATATTCTGCTTCTTGATGTTTCCTTATTTTATGTGTTAACAGTTTTACTTTCCACAGTATGATTGAGCTTGCCTCACTTAAGGATGTACACCTCTGAGGAGCCAAAAATTTTTAGAATTAAACTTTTTTTCTTAACCTGATTTTTAGGTTTATAAGACTGTAACAAAACAATTGGTGAAGAAAAAATCATATGGTGGTGTGCTTCTTTTTTTGCTACGGCCCTTTGAAAATGCCCAATTTTGATGATTTTCTCACTTTTCATCGATTTTTACCTATTTTTGGGCTATTATCGTGAAAAAATCACAGTTCCACAATTAAACTTTTTTTCATACTTTCCATAAAGATGAAGTGGACCAATCTGAATAAATTTAACTTACAAAAACTATAGGTAGGTGTTAATATAAGAAAGTTTTATCATATTTTGATGCTTTTTTGTGTAAAATTTACCATACTGCCAATTTTGTATTTTTATGATTTTTCTCATTTTAAAGAACAAAATGCATATTAATTCAACTTTTTTGTTATAAATGATTGAAAAAATACATATCTAAGAAATTTGAAAAGACCAAAATGAGATGGGATGTATATTATTCTTGTAAAATCATTTTTTGTATCCCTCACCCATTTTCTCAAAATTTTGACTAAAAATACTGACTTGAATGGTCCGTAAAAACTGGATTATTCAAAAACCGTTCATGGTAAATACACAATTTTTTCACAGAGTTATGTTTGATTATAATATTTTTATTGATATTTTCCACTTCTATCATATGTTTTGGAAATAATTTAAGAACGAGATTTCAACGAGACTGAATGAGACTGAAAAGTCAGAAGAATACATCCTTAAGGGCATCCGATACAGTTTCTCGATTTAATGTCATTTTTATAAATTTGTAATATGTTGTAGGCCTTGGCGAGTTATAAAATAAAACATAGGTCACCGTGCTTGTTTTCCAGAAAATTGAGGCTGAAAATTGGGGATTTGTGCAATTTTGTAAAAAAAAATAGGCAATGTTAAAAAAATATTGGAGCAGATAATTTTCGTCGTAAATTATTAAGATCGGGTTCAATGTGAAGCTGTGATAAGTGACGAAAAGGAAAAAAATAAATCACAGCATGAATAACTATACAATTATTCAAGCCTTGCTTGTCATTGCGGACCAGATGCTCAAAGTGGTATATTTTTAACCCTAAAAAAAAAACAGAAATAAACTGTTTCTGAAAATGTCATTTTTATAATTTTTCTGCATAAATTGCAGTTTGTCATGCTTTCTCCAATTCCCAAATAAAACATATAGTTCACCGTGCTTGATTCCATGATAAACGCGATTTATCCTAGAAATTGCGTCCCCCCTTTGTAACCTCAACGTTAGCGCTAAAGTGCACGACGTCGCTGGCAGACAATTCCACGTTATCTCTGCAAATGACCGGAGACATTTTTCAGCTTGTAACATGTGCAAATTACTATCTATAAATTGGTAATATTGTTTCCGGAAATAAAATCATGTGAATAAGAAATCCCTCTCTCTTTTTGTGGTCTTAATGAGAAACACCTCCAGAAAAGTTATTACGTACTGTTGATAATTTTTACGGCTTTGAAAATTGAAGACTCGGCAATTTAGAACTTGACATACAGGTACATTTACTGTACACACTCGTATTTAATTTCATATCGTATGTTGATCTCTAGATTTATTATGTTTTGTTTGGTGGGCTGCTGTTCCTTAAAATCCTTTTATTCACGTTTTAATCACTGAGAAATCCGGTTTTGTTGATACGAATTAAAAGTTAACGTCGTTTTGGACAGTAAATCAAATTTAACGCGTATTTCAATTCGAATTAGAATTTACGTTAGTTCGTAAAACATTGTGAATGCGAAATAAACTAATTCGAATTAGTTAATGCGAATCGAATTCGAATTGCGTGTGAACTCAGCATTATTCTGCAAACGGAACTTCTTTTTTTGTACATAAATTGTAGCACATAAACTAGGCCGTTACTTTTCTCGTTTAAATTGTTTTACATTGTCATTTCGTGATCTTTTATAGCTGACTATGCGATATGGGATTTGCTCATTGTTGAAGACCGTACGGTGACCTATAGTTATTAATTTCTGTGTCATTTTTGTCTCTTGTTGAGAGTTGTCTCATTGGCTATTATACCACATCTTCTGTTTTATGTGGTCAGAAAACAAAAGCAAAATCTTATAAAGAAGAAGTCTTCAATTTGCTAAAGAATGCTTTTGTCCAAACAATGAAACTATAACTTTGATTTTTTTATTTGGCAAATACGATTGGATTAGTTGCGATAAAAATCCTTCTCTCATAGCGTTGGTCAATAACTATATATTTTTTTTCACCTTATAGCGCGTACATAAACTATCGCACGTTCTTTCCTCTGTCTGTCCTTCCGGTCCTCCTGGTTAATTAAATTTTTCAAGTGTCTACAACTTTCTAAAAAACTGATATCGTACGGACACGCTCGAAAATCAGTGCATATCAACTATTCTTTAAAAGAGTTATGCCATTCGGAAATATTGATTTATAGATAATTGTATTGTATTTACTGTCATTCCGTCATTTCTCTAATATATTTATAAAAAATATAAAAAAAACACCAAATAAACAGTTGCGCTACGAGCGCATGATACGCCCGTCGTCTTCTTTTATAAAAGTTGTGTCATTTTTTATATTAGTAGTGCTTACCTACATTTTCCGTATTAGTTTTAAAATATCATTGGTTTCTTGTGATGTAATAAAATGTCAATCATGGATGATGAATGATAATAAAAATGATAATTGACATGCAACAAAAGGGTCAGTCGTCTTGAGATTGCTAACTATACGATATTTTGTTGAAGATCTCAAAGAAACAGTAATTTGTTTTATTTCTTATTATGTTATTAGACTGTTATCCTGTTAGAATCGAATGCACTAATATTAATGGCGTAGAAGTTAGCATGCGGAAGAAACAGAAATTGGAAAATCAAAATTCCACATAACGTTTCTTATTACGGAACATTACACGCATTACGTCCCGCAAAAAGTGACGTTTTTGCGGGAATTCAAACGCTTAATGTCGCGCCAAGAGTTAACTCCCTTGAAACTGTATCGGATGCCCTTAAATTCTTGTACACTAGACTAATCCTTGTAAAGGGCAATAGTGTATGTATGTGTATGTGATGTATGATTGTGATAAATTCTCTATTGAATAACAGTATTACAATTCAATTCAATTCAATTCAATTCCATGTTTTCTGCTGTTGTCTTTCCTATGGTCGGAAGGTTGTCTCTTTGACACATTCCCCATTTCCATTCTCAATTTTATTTATTATTACATGTATACATGTATGTATTTTGTTAATACGAGTTCTCTTTTAAGGGGGTTCGCGGGTATATTTTTTTTTAAATATAGGATTTTGCTATTTTTGAACATTTTAAAAACAATCTAGGGCCAATACGAATTGATTTTTTTTGTTGATTTTTGTACCATATCATAAAGTAACAACTATAATAATGTAATAAATAAAATTTCAATTTTTGCTGAATTTTTTGTACCCTCGAGCCTCCTCAAGCTTTTTTATCAGCTTGTAGGTTGTTTTTCGCATTCTTTTTCTTGGGTCTTTACCAGAACGTTGTTTTATTGTCACAGTTAATATTAAAATCATTTGATTTGATGTGTTATTCTAAATATAACAATGTAAACCACTATAACCAGTGTGTTGACAATTTACAATTATCAGCATCATATTCATTATGAATTCATTAAATACACAATTATAACGTTGACAAACATCTTGTTCGAAAAAAAACCCATAAAAAAAACAGTTTTAGACAACTGAGATCTGTTATGAGGATAATTTTAACGATGCACTAATATTAAAATTTGAAATTCATTGACCAAATAAACTGATCCATGGTAGTCAACTTAACAAAGTTAACTCATTATTCCTGAGCACACAGTTCTAATCTACTCCTCTATCATTATTTAGTAAACTACATTCCAGAAGAAAATACACATATATTGCCTATAAAAAACAAAAATCAAAAGTATAAAGAGATTTAAAAGATGTGGTATGAGTGCTAATGAGACAACTCTCCACCCGAGTGACAATTTTTAAAAGTAGACCATTATAGGTCAACGTATGGTCTTCAACCAGGATCGCTTGGCTCACACCGAACAGCAAGCTATAAAGGGCCCCAAAATTTACTAGTGTAAAACCATTCGTAACGGAGAAACCAACGGTCTAAATAAAAGATACCAGAGGAAAATCCAAACTCATAGATCGATAATAAACAACGCCATGCCTAAAAATGAAAAAGACCAACAAACAAATGATAGTACACAAGAAACAACATAAAAACTAAAGACTGAGCAGCATGAATCCCATCAAAACTGTCGATGATCTCAGGTGCTCTGGATGAGTAGGCAGATCCTGCTCCACATGTGGCACCTGTCGTGTTACTCATGTGATTACAAACCCGGTAAATAGAATTCAGTAGGTCACATTCATGAAAATGGAAGGGGATTTTAGTTACGACATAAGGAACATATCCGATATCATCTGTGAAACGGTTATTCCATAACAGTCAATCAACTCGTGATGACGTCCGTAAAATTTACGAAGGGATGATTTCAACTTTAACATTTGGAACTCTTGGTTTAATATCCTCTTTGTGAGCAGTAACTCTCTATCAAGGAAATTATGTTAGGAAATACAAGCGCAGCAATATCGTATCAATTGGGAGATATATACTCTGAATGCAGGAGCTGCTGGGATGTTGCTTCATAGAAATGGAAAGTTTACAATTGGGAATGTGAAATCATCTCGTTTGTCGTTAAATTTTGTTTTCAACCGACCCTCATTGTCAATTTCTAGATGTTAGTCAAGATATCATTATGAGGCAAACTTAACTTATCTGCTGTATCGCTTATCTCTTGTTCGATTGGATAGATGCGTTCAACATAGTCACCAAATTTCTAATTATTTAGTGAGAGAACATCATCTATATAGCGGAAAGTAAAGTTAAAGGATATTACGAACTCCTTTTTTTCATCCTCAGAAATTCCTGTATGAAGTCAGCCTAAAAAAACAAAGAAGCAAGTCGGCAAGAAGAGGACCACAATTGGTTCCCATTGGAATGCAGGCAGTCTGTCGAAAAAAAAATCCTCCAAACGTGACAAATATGTTGTCAACCAAGAAATCAAGCATCTTGATAATGTCTAGAGAATTTTTTGTTTGAATCAGTGTGATCCTTTACAAAGTAGGATGTATCCAACCCTAAGACAAAATACTGGTATCTATGTTGGCCATTCTTTTTTATGAAACAAAGCAATACCAACTCTTTCAATTCGTCTTTAAGTTAAAAATGGGAAATACTTGTGTAAGTGTAGAAAAATCAAATGTTAAATGCTATTGAAGGAAGAAAGAGTCTTAAATTTTATAAACTTTAAAAGATCTTTGGAAATTTTTAGTATCTACATCTGAGGCATGCCACCTCTAGAATATACAATTTCTAATCAATATAAAAAGCGAGAAACGAGAAACACCTATGAACCACACCAACAAACTAATCCTCGGAACATCAGATTTCTGACTTAGGACAGGTGCAAACAATTGCAGTGGGTTTAAACGTTTTGATAGTACAAAACCTTCAACCTTATTTGAAACAATACTGTTGCATCACAACATAGAAAGGCAAACTATAAAATACCAATTGAATTGGCTTAACCCAATCAAAAGATATATTAACATAAGTGAACGTACACTAAACTAATAAATTTGAATTATAATACAATGCAAATACAATATCAATAAAATAAAGGATGAATGATTGGAGTAGCAGTTTCAACAGCTGTGAAAAGTTAAAAAATACTAGAAAATCAACAGTAACGTTGAAAAAAATCCGCAAATTAAAATACTATTAATGACAGGTAAATCAAAATAAAATTGTTGTTAACGGTATACAGTTTAAAGAAGTAGACCTCGGTTAAGTGAAATCACTCTTAAATATTTTACACAAATAGATTCTAAGCTTCTAGTTTACACTGATTGTTATTTAAAATCTGTTTTCGCCAAAAGCTTAAAACACATTGATTAAACTTGACTTTTACAAACGCATAAGTGAATTTAAGAGTTATCTCTCTGAACCAAGCTCCATCCCCTTAAAAGGAGAAAGGATTTTAAATAATTTTGATGTTCATAGTATGAAGAATTGAAAATTAACAGTAATACCAAACACTTATCAAAGCTGACATAAAGACCAGATATAACCCGAATAAGTAAACATTCTATAACAAAAAGCATTTCAAATAGAATCAACAGGCCAAATTGACAAAGAAAACACTTCATTTTGTTATAAAATAATTGGAAAGTTATAAAAAAAATCATATATTTTTTGTTCGTTTTTAAAGCCAATGTCATCATTAACTACGTTTATTTTACAAATTATTTTATCATATTCCATCCAAAATAAGAGGCTGATTTTTTCAAGTTTTAAAACATCAAGGTGTTGCAATTCTTTTTTTCCATGTGTATATATCTGATAGTACTATTCAGCTGCTATTTTCACAAACAAATCTTGCAAGTCGTGAACATTTCAGTTAACTGACGATCAATTTCCATCGTACGATTTTTTGTGAAAAGAGTCGCTGAAGACATAAAAATCTGGACGTGTCTTATTAAAATACAAACAACAGATAAAGCTAAGGTACATCATGATTTGACAGCAACACAACAACGAAATACATCATAAATCATATATAAGATGCTTTGTGTATAGACCATATATAATCCATTTGAATTCATCAACAGTCATAAAGGAAATCACAAAAGCAAAAACTTCGACTTATATCCCCCTTTCTTTTATCTTCACTTGTAGCTTCAGTAATAAGATTAGGATAAGATTATCTGCCTTGTGATTCTCATAGGTTTAACACTTGTTGTTTACAGGTGACTAGTCTGTTTTCTGAAAACCTATAGTACAGTATAGATTATGTATATAAATAAAGAGAGCGTTTTATAATATTAAGGTTAAAGAGATTTTCTTTACATTATGTTTTCAGAAAATTGACTACGATGGTTTTGATTGACTCGGATTACACTTGATTAAGCGGTAAACGTTTCAGTTCCTGGAGAAATATTCGTGTTATCCTGACTTATGCAAGGTTAATTACTTTCAGCTCTAACTAGGCTAGGATATTAAGTTTCAAACCCCTCTTCCTTCGAAATTGAAGTAGTCGTGTCTTCGTGTCATTTATTTTATTGTATACATCCTTTATGGACTATAATCTATATCATCAGTTTCTTAAGGGAACGACCATTTGACTTCCAGGGGATATGTTTTTTTTTCTAAAAACTATTCTGATCCCTAATTTGATTAAAATATATTCTGGTCAAGCAGATGACAAAGAAACTATTCGAATGAAAATTTCCACATACCTTATTGTGTTAAATTAAAAAAAAATCTGATTGATCGGGTCGAAAAAATAAAATATATAAATTTGTTCTCTCTTTGCGCGAAAAAAAAAATGATGACGAAGGAATAAATACATACCCCCAAAATTGAATTGATTGATTGATTTGTGATAACTTTACACTGCATCAGCACATACAGAAAAATATGATATCGCAGCGTGCATATCTTGTTCCGCATTGCCGATGTCGGTATATTGGTTTATCTATACAATGTATTTCGAAATGAACTCATCATAGATACAAGGACTAATTTTTTTATATACGCCAGACGCGCGTTTCGTCTACAAAAGACCCATCAGTGACGCTCGAATCCAAAAAAGTTAAAAAGGCCAAATAAAGTACGAAGTTGAAGATCGAAAAAGTGGCAAGTAATCGAAACCGGCGAAACAAATTATAGGACGAATGCCTTTAAAGTTTTATGGAGACTGGCACATTATCACCTATAAGTCAATTAGTCCAATCAAAAAAGGATGTGTGTTAACTGTACCCCTACCTACCCTTATTTTTTTCCCTACCCGAAAGTTTGTTGGGCCATTTTTGATTTAGCACTGTTAAAGTAACAATGTTGCTCTCATAGACACAATGTAAAAAAAAATCCCTACCTACCTACCCTATTTTTTTCAGCATGTGCTAGTAAACACACATACTTTTTTGTTTGGCCTTAGAACATTTTGTATTATACTATATGGTGTGTATTCTACACTGTCATGTAGGTTTCTCTACTTGGGAATAGATTGTGACCATGTCAGCTATAATATTTGACAGAATATAGGAAGCAGTAAGATTATGCTGACAAATAAAATAAGAGTGAAACTGAAAGTTGTGAATGAATTTCTTTTCACAGATCAGGGTGTAAATTTTTGGGAATTAGTTTCTTGGCATAAATCCATACATACTGTATAAGAATATTTACTAAATGATGTAACTTAGGATATCATTTTAGAAACATATAACCTATTTGTGACATTTTGTTCACGCATCCTTGTCAATATAATGGAATTTGATGCCGCTGTCGTACAAGTGAGGGATATAGCGATATAAAACAAGGTGCAATCCACCATTTTCTACATTTGAGAATGCCTGTACCATGTCAGGAATATGACAGTTTTATCTTTTGATTTTGCCATTTGATTAGGGACTTTCCGCTTTAAATTTTCCTCGGAGTTCAGTATTTTTGTTAATTTACTTTTTTCAATTATAAAATTGGAAGAGGAAGGTGTCAAATCTTAAATCAAAGAAGATTTTACGGTAAAATAAAAAGTTGGTCCTCTTTTTGTCAATTTTTCTTATATTTAGCTTTAAAAGACATGGACAATGGCGCAATTTAATCAGTATTTGTCATTCAAACAATTCTTAAATTTTGAAAATCTAGAAAAAAGATATGATAAACATCAAAATTTCATTTAATTATTTTTTTATGCATGAATAAAAAAAAACACACTCATCCGTAGATGGTATAATACTTTCGTATCATAAGGACAAATAATATATGATTTAATCGGAGATCAACAATCCTGATGTAAATTTATTTTCAGTGAACATGGCCGACCTTTTATCAAACCTTTTGTTAAAACTACTGTGCTAGCTGATCTCAGGTTCTTCCTTGTGATTGGTCAGACCAAAGTTTACTAAGATTCACAACAGAACTAGTATCCAATCAACGTGTCCATGAACGACATATTTTTCGCAGTTGGCTTTAGTTTTTGAAAATTCTGGACGAATGTTCAAAGTTTACCAAGATTTACACAGAACTCAATTAACCAATCTAATCGACTTGTTTGCGATTGAAAGAAATGTAACTTAAAGACGCATTTTTCGGAGATCGATTTAGTTGATGTGAATCTGGAGGAATTTTCAAAGTTTACCAAGATTTACAACCAAACTGTTATTCATCGTTTGGAACACAAGTATGATACATTATGAAATCGCTAATTAAAACATCGTGAAAATTCTGGATTAATTTTCATAATTATTTTAAAACGTGGAATCAGGGTAGATTTATTTTATCTTTTGAACTCACATACTATACCATTAAGGTAAGAAAGTTTAAGGCAATGGTTAGACGTTGAATTTGTCACCACAAACAATAACGAAAATGTATAGCCAAGTTTCTAATTATGGTTGTATTCATATCTGGTAGATTTTATTCAGGAGAATCATGACATTTATATGAATAAAACAGTGTGTATTTTATACACGTCAATGGGACAGTATTATTATTATTATTATTATTATTATTATTATTATTATGGCACCCTCAACGGAGTTGGGGTGACATATTGTTATTGTTCGTTTCTTTTTTTCTTATTATTATATTTATTCTTCCACACTTTTTTGTCCATGCTATTTCTCGGAATTGGCTTGAACAATGTTAATGGAACTATACCATAATGTAGACCACAACATTCTATAGTGCAGTGGGGTATGGCACCATCAAGATGGCTACCGTTGCCATGGAAACGAAACAAATGTGAAAAAATCCCGTTTTTTGTTTTGGTGGACTATTTGAATAGTCTTTAATTCAGAATCATTATATTTTAATACAATGTAGGTGCCCACTATATACAGGTGTTGGATGATTTTGGTACTCATTGGAACTACTATGTTGCCATGGAAACAACACCAAAAATTTCAAAAATCTCAAAATGTTCCAGACATATTGTTATTGTTCGTTTCTTTTTTTCTTATTATTATATTTATTCTTCCACACTTTTTTGTCCATGCTATTTCTCGGAATTGGCTTGAACAATGTTAATGGAACTATACCATAATGTAGACCACAACATTCTATAGTGCAGTGGGGTATGGCACCATCAAGATGGCTACCGTTGCCATGGAAACGAAACAAATGTGAAAAAATCCCGTTTTTTGTTTTGGTGGACTATTTGAATAGTCTTTAATTCAGAATCATTATATTTTAATACAATGTAGGTGCCCACTATATACAGGTGTTGGATGATTTTGGTACTCATTGGAACTACTATGTTGCCATGGAAACAACACCAAAAATTTCAAAAATCTCAAAATGTTCCAGACATATTGTTATTGTTCGTTTCTTTTTTTCTTATTATTATATTTATTCTTCCACACTTTTTTGTCCATGCTATTTCTCGGAATTGGCTTGAACAATGTTAATGGAACTATACCATAATGTAGACCACAACATTCTATAGTGCAGTGGGGTATGGCACCATCAAGATGGCTACCGTTGCCATGGAAACGAAACAAATGTGAAAAAATCCCGTTTTTTGTTTTGGTGGACTATTTGAATAGTCTTTAATTCAGAATCATTATATTTTAATACAATGTAGGTGCCCACTATATACAGGTGTTGGATGATTTTGGTACTCATTGGAACTACTATGTTGCCATGGAAACAACACCAAAAATTTCAAAAATCTCAAAATGTTCCAGACATATTGTTATTGTTCGTTTCTTTTTTTCTTATTATTATATTTATTCTTCCACACTTTTTTGTCCATGCTATTTCTCGGAATTGGCTTGAACAATGTTAATGGAACTATACCATAATGTAGACCACAACATTCTATAGTGCAGTGGGGTATGGCACCATCAAGATGGCTACCGTTGCCATGGAAACGAAACAAATGTGAAAAAATCCCGTTTTTTGTTTTGGTGGACTATTTGAATAGTCTTTAATTCAGAATCATTATATTTTAATACAATGTAGGTGCCCACTATATACAGGTGTTGGATGATTTTGGTACTCATTGGAACTACTATGTTGCCATGGAAACAACACCAAAAATTTCAAAAATCTCAAAATGTTCCAGACATATTGTTATTGTTCGTTTCTTTTTTTCTTATTATTATATTTATTCTTCCACACTTTTTTGTCCATGCTATTTCTCGGAATTGGCTTGAACAATGTTAATGGAACTATACCATAATGTAGACCACAACATTCTATAGTGCAGTGGGGTATGGCACCATCAAGATGGCTACCGTTGCCATGGAAACGAAACAAATGTGAAAAAATCCCGTTTTTTGTTTTGGTGGACTATTTGAATAGTCTTTAATTCAGAATCATTATATTTTAATACAATGTAGGTGCCCACTATATACAGGTGTTGGATGATTTTGGTACTCATTGGAACTACTATGTTGCCATGGAAACAACACCAAAAATTTCAAAAATCTCAAAATGTTCCAGACATATTGTTATTGTTCGTTTCTTTTTTTCTTATTATTATATTTATTCTTCCACACTTTTTTGTCCATGCTATTTCTCGGAATTGGCTTGAACAATGTTAATGGAACTATACCATAATGTAGACCACAACATTCTATAGTGCAGTGGGGTATGGCACCATCAAGATGGCTACCGTTGCCATGGAAACGAAACAAATGTGAAAAAATCCCGTTTTTTGTTTTGGTGGACTATTTGAATAGTCTTTAATTCAGAATCATTATATTTTAATACAATGTAGGTGCCCACTATATACAGGTGTTGGATGATTTTGGTACTCATTGGAACTACTATGTTGCCATGGAAACAACACCAAAAATTTCAAAAATCTCAAAATGTTCCAGACATATTGTTATTGTTCGTTTCTTTTTTTCTTATTATTATATTTATTCTTCCACACTTTTTTGTCCATGCTATTTCTCGGAATTGGCTTGAACAATGTTAATGGAACTATACCATAATGTAGACCACAACATTCTATAGTGCAGTGGGGTATGGCACCATCAAGATGGCTACCGTTGCCATGGAAACGAAACAAATGTGAAAAAATCCCGTTTTTTGTTTTGGTGGACTATTTGAATAGTCTTTAATTCAGAATCATTATATTTTAATACAATGTAGGTGCCCACTATATACAGGTGTTGGATGATTTTGGTACTCATTGGAACTACTATGTTGCCATGGAAACAACACCAAAAATTTCAAAAATCTCAAAATGTTCCAGACATATTGTTATTGTTCGTTTCTTTTTTTCTTATTATTATATTTATTCTTCCACACTTTTTTGTCCATGCTATTTCTCGGAATTGGCTTGAACAATGTTAATGGAACTATACCATAATGTAGACCACAACATTCTATAGTGCAGTGGGGTATGGCACCATCAAGATGGCTACCGTTGCCATGGAAACGAAACAAATGTGAAAAAATCCCGTTTTTTGTTTTGGTGGACTATTTGAATAGTCTTTAATTCAGAATCATTATATTTTAATACAATGTAGGTGCCCACTATATACAGGTGTTGGATGATTTTGGTACTCATTGGAACTACTATGTTGCCATGGAAACAACACCAAAAATTTCAAAAATCTCAAAATGTTCCAGACATATTGTTATTGTTCGTTTCTTTTTTTCTTATTATTATATTTATTCTTCCACACTTTTTTGTCCATGCTATTTCTCGGAATTGGCTTGAACAATGTTAATGGAACTATACCATAATGTAGACCACAACATTCTATAGTGCAGTGGGGTATGGCACCATCAAGATGGCTACCGTTGCCATGGAAACGAAACAAATGTGAAAAAATCCCGTTTTTTGTTTTGGTGGACTATTTGAATAGTCTTTAATTCAGAATCATTATATTTTAATACAATGTAGGTGCCCACTATATACAGGTGTTGGATGATTTTGGTACTCATTGGAACTACTATGTTGCCATGGAAACAACACCAAAAATTTCAAAAATCTCAAAATGTTCCAGACATATTGTTATTGTTCGTTTCTTTTTTTCTTATTATTATATTTATTCTTCCACACTTTTTTGTCCATGCTATTTCTCGGAATTGGCTTGAACAATGTTAATGGAACTATACCATAATGTAGACCACAACATTCTATAGTGCAGTGGGGTATGGCACCATCAAGATGGCTACCGTTGCCATGGAAACGAAACAAATGTGAAAAAATCCCGTTTTTTGTTTTGGTGGACTATTTGAATAGTCTTTAATTCAGAATCATTATATTTTAATACAATGTAGGTGCCCACTATATACAGGTGTTGGATGATTTTGGTACTCATTGGAACTACTATGTTGCCATGGAAACAACACCAAAAATTTCAAAAATCTCAAAATGTTCCAGACATATTGTTATTGTTCGTTTCTTTTTTTCTTATTATTATATTTATTCTTCCACACTTTTTTGTCCATGCTATTTCTCGGAATTGGCTTGAACAATGTTAATGGAACTATACCATAATGTAGACCACAACATTCTATAGTGCAGTGGGGTATGGCACCATCAAGATGGCTACCGTTGCCATGGAAACGAAACAAATGTGAAAAAATCCCGTTTTTTGTTTTGGTGGACTATTTGAATAGTCTTTAATTCAGAATCATTATATTTTAATACAATGTAGGTGCCCACTATATACAGGTGTTGGATGATTTTGGTACTCATTGGAACTACTATGTTGCCATGGAAACAACACCAAAAATTTCAAAAATCTCAAAATGTTCCAGACATATTGTTATTGTTCGTTTCTTTTTTTCTTATTATTATATTTATTCTTCCACACTTTTTTGTCCATGCTATTTCTCGGAATTGGCTTGAACAATGTTAATGGAACTATACCATAATGTAGACCACAACATTCTATAGTGCAGTGGGGTATGGCACCATCAAGATGGCTACCGTTGCCATGGAAACGAAACAAATGTGAAAAAATCCCGTTTTTTGTTTTGGTGGACTATTTGAATAGTCTTTAATTCAGAATCATTATATTTTAATACAATGTAGGTGCCCACTATATACAGGTGTTGGATGATTTTGGTACTCATTGGAACTACTATGTTGCCATGGAAACAACACCAAAAATTTCAAAAATCTCAAAATGTTCCAGACATATTGTTATTGTTCGTTTCTTTTTTTCTTATTATTATATTTATTCTTCCACACTTTTTTGTCCATGCTATTTCTCGGAATTGGCTTGAACAATGTTAATGGAACTATACCATAATGTAGACCACAACATTCTATAGTGCAGTGGGGTATGGCACCATCAAGATGGCTACCGTTGCCATGGAAACGAAACAAATGTGAAAAAATCCCGTTTTTTGTTTTGGTGGACTATTTGAATAGTCTTTAATTCAGAATCATTATATTTTAATACAATGTAGGTGCCCACTATATACAGGTGTTGGATGATTTTGGTACTCATTGGAACTACTATGTTGCCATGGAAACAACACCAAAAATTTCAAAAATCTCAAAATGTTCCAGACATATTGTTATTGTTCGTTTCTTTTTTTCTTATTATTATATTTATTCTTCCACACTTTTTTGTCCATGCTATTTCTCGGAATTGGCTTGAACAATGTTAATGGAACTATACCATAATGTAGACCACAACATTCTATAGTGCAGTGGGGTATGGCACCATCAAGATGGCTACCGTTGCCATGGAAACGAAACAAATGTGAAAAAATCCCGTTTTTTGTTTTGGTGGACTATTTGAATAGTCTTTAATTCAGAATCATTATATTTTAATACAATGTAGGTGCCCACTATATACAGGTGTTGGATGATTTTGGTACTCATTGGAACTACTATGTTGCCATGGAAACAACACCAAAAATTTCAAAAATCTCAAAATGTTCCAGACATATTGTTATTGTTCGTTTCTTTTTTTCTTATTATTATATTTATTCTTCCACACTTTTTTGTCCATGCTATTTCTCGGAATTGGCTTGAACAATGTTAATGGAACTATACCATAATGTAGACCACAACATTCTATAGTGCAGTGGGGTATGGCACCATCAAGATGGCTACCGTTGCCATGGAAACGAAACAAATGTGAAAAAATCCCGTTTTTTGTTTTGGTGGACTATTTGAATAGTCTTTAATTCAGAATCATTATATTTTAATACAATGTAGGTGCCCACTATATACAGGTGTTGGATGATTTTGGTACTCATTGGAACTACTATGTTGCCATGGAAACAACACCAAAAATTTCAAAAATCTCAAAATGTTCCAGACATATTGTTATTGTTCGTTTCTTTTTTTCTTATTATTATATTTATTCTTCCACACTTTTTTGTCCATGCTATTTCTCGGAATTGGCTTGAACAATGTTAATGGAACTATACCATAATGTAGACCACAACATTCTATAGTGCAGTGGGGTATGGCACCATCAAGATGGCTACCGTTGCCATGGAAACGAAACAAATGTGAAAAAATCCCGTTTTTTGTTTTGGTGGACTATTTGAATAGTCTTTAATTCAGAATCATTATATTTTAATACAATGTAGGTGCCCACTATATACAGGTGTTGGATGATTTTGGTACTCATTGGAACTACTATGTTGCCATGGAAACAACACCAAAAATTTCAAAAATCTCAAAATGTTCCAGACATATTGTTATTGTTCGTTTCTTTTTTTCTTATTATTATATTTATTCTTCCACACTTTTTTGTCCATGCTATTTCTCGGAATTGGCTTGAACAATGTTAATGGAACTATACCATAATGTAGACCACAACATTCTATAGTGCAGTGGGGTATGGCACCATCAAGATGGCTACCGTTGCCATGGAAACGAAACAAATGTGAAAAAATCCCGTTTTTTGTTTTGGTGGACTATTTGAATAGTCTTTAATTCAGAATCATTATATTTTAATACAATGTAGGTGCCCACTATATACAGGTGTTGGATGATTTTGGTACTCATTGGAACTACTATGTTGCCATGGAAACAACACCAAAAATTTCAAAAATCTCAAAATGTTCCAGACATATTGTTATTGTTCGTTTCTTTTTTTCTTATTATTATATTTATTCTTCCACACTTTTTTGTCCATGCTATTTCTCGGAATTGGCTTGAACAATGTTAATGGAACTATACCATAATGTAGACCACAACATTCTATAGTGCAGTGGGGTATGGCACCATCAAGATGGCTACCGTTGCCATGGAAACGAAACAAATGTGAAAAAATCCCGTTTTTTGTTTTGGTGGACTATTTGAATAGTCTTTAATTCAGAATCATTATATTTTAATACAATGTAGGTGCCCACTATATACAGGTGTTGGATGATTTTGGTACTCATTGGAACTACTATGTTGCCATGGAAACAACACCAAAAATTTCAAAAATCTCAAAATGTTCCAGACATATTGTTATTGTTCGTTTCTTTTTTTCTTATTATTATATTTATTCTTCCACACTTTTTTGTCCATGCTATTTCTCGGAATTGGCTTGAACAATGTTAATGGAACTATACCATAATGTAGACCACAACATTCTATAGTGCAGTGGGGTATGGCACCATCAAGATGGCTACCGTTGCCATGGAAACGAAACAAATGTGAAAAAATCCCGTTTTTTGTTTTGGTGGACTATTTGAATAGTCTTTAATTCAGAATCATTATATTTTAATACAATGTAGGTGCCCACTATATACAGGTGTTGGATGATTTTGGTACTCATTGGAACTACTATGTTGCCATGGAAACAACACCAAAAATTTCAAAAATCTCAAAATGTTCCAGACATATTGTTATTGTTCGTTTCTTTTTTTCTTATTATTATATTTATTCTTCCACACTTTTTTGTCCATGCTATTTCTCGGAATTGGCTTGAACAATGTTAATGGAACTATACCATAATGTAGACCACAACATTCTATAGTGCAGTGGGGTATGGCACCATCAAGATGGCTACCGTTGCCATGGAAACGAAACAAATGTGAAAAAATCCCGTTTTTTGTTTTGGTGGACTATTTGAATAGTCTTTAATTCAGAATCATTATATTTTAATACAATGTAGGTGCCCACTATATACAGGTGTTGGATGATTTTGGTACTCATTGGAACTACTATGTTGCCATGGAAACAACACCAAAAATTTCAAAAATCTCAAAATGTTCCAGACATATTGTTATTGTTCGTTTCTTTTTTTCTTATTATTATATTTATTCTTCCACACTTTTTTGTCCATGCTATTTCTCGGAATTGGCTTGAACAATGTTAATGGAACTATACCATAATGTAGACCACAACATTCTATAGTGCAGTGGGGTATGGCACCATCAAGATGGCTACCGTTGCCATGGAAACGAAACAAATGTGAAAAAATCCCGTTTTTTGTTTTGGTGGACTATTTGAATAGTCTTTAATTCAGAATCATTATATTTTAATACAATGTAGGTGCCCACTATATACAGGTGTTGGATGATTTTGGTACTCATTGGAACTACTATGTTGCCATGGAAACAACACCAAAAATTTCAAAAATCTCAAAATGTTCCAGACATATTGTTATTGTTCGTTTCTTTTTTTCTTATTATTATATTTATTCTTCCACACTTTTTTGTCCATGCTATTTCTCGGAATTGGCTTGAACAATGTTAATGGAACTATACCATAATGTAGACCACAACATTCTATAGTGCAGTGGGGTATGGCACCATCAAGATGGCTACCGTTGCCATGGAAACGAAACAAATGTGAAAAAATCCCGTTTTTTGTTTTGGTGGACTATTTGAATAGTCTTTAATTCAGAATCATTATATTTTAATACAATGTAGGTGCCCACTATATACAGGTGTTGGATGATTTTGGTACTCATTGGAACTACTATGTTGCCATGGAAACAACACCAAAAATTTCAAAAATCTCAAAATGTTCCAGACATATTGTTATTGTTCGTTTCTTTTTTTCTTATTATTATATTTATTCTTCCACACTTTTTTGTCCATGCTATTTCTCGGAATTGGCTTGAACAATGTTAATGGAACTATACCATAATGTAGACCACAACATTCTATAGTGCAGTGGGGTATGGCACCATCAAGATGGCTACCGTTGCCATGGAAACGAAACAAATGTGAAAAAATCCCGTTTTTTGTTTTGGTGGACTATTTGAATAGTCTTTAATTCAGAATCATTATATTTTAATACAATGTAGGTGCCCACTATATACAGGTGTTGGATGATTTTGGTACTCATTGGAACTACTATGTTGCCATGGAAACAACACCAAAAATTTCAAAAATCTCAAAATGTTCCAGACATATTGTTATTGTTCGTTTCTTTTTTTCTTATTATTATATTTATTCTTCCACACTTTTTTGTCCATGCTATTTCTCGGAATTGGCTTGAACAATGTTAATGGAACTATACCATAATGTAGACCACAACATTCTATAGTGCAGTGGGGTATGGCACCATCAAGATGGCTACCGTTGCCATGGAAACGAAACAAATGTGAAAAAATCCCGTTTTTTGTTTTGGTGGACTATTTGAATAGTCTTTAATTCAGAATCATTATATTTTAATACAATGTAGGTGCCCACTATATACAGGTGTTGGATGATTTTGGTACTCATTGGAACTACTATGTTGCCATGGAAACAACACCAAAAATTTCAAAAATCTCAAAATGTTCCAGACATATTGTTATTGTTCGTTTCTTTTTTTCTTATTATTATATTTATTCTTCCACACTTTTTTGTCCATGCTATTTCTCGGAATTGGCTTGAACAATGTTAATGGAACTATACCATAATGTAGACCACAACATTCTATAGTGCAGTGGGGTATGGCACCATCAAGATGGCTACCGTTGCCATGGAAACGAAACAAATGTGAAAAAATCCCGTTTTTTGTTTTGGTGGACTATTTGAATAGTCTTTAATTCAGAATCATTATATTTTAATACAATGTAGGTGCCCACTATATACAGGTGTTGGATGATTTTGGTACTCATTGGAACTACTATGTTGCCATGGAAACAACACCAAAAATTTCAAAAATCTCAAAATGTTCCAGACATATTGTTATTGTTCGTTTCTTTTTTTCTTATTATTATATTTATTCTTCCACACTTTTTTGTCCATGCTATTTCTCGGAATTGGCTTGAACAATGTTAATGGAACTATACCATAATGTAGACCACAACATTCTATAGTGCAGTGGGGTATGGCACCATCAAGATGGCTACCGTTGCCATGGAAACGAAACAAATGTGAAAAAATCCCGTTTTTTGTTTTGGTGGACTATTTGAATAGTCTTTAATTCAGAATCATTATATTTTAATACAATGTAGGTGCCCACTATATACAGGTGTTGGATGATTTTGGTACTCATTGGAACTACTATGTTGCCATGGAAACAACACCAAAAATTTCAAAAATCTCAAAATGTTCCAGACATATTGTTATTGTTCGTTTCTTTTTTTCTTATTATTATATTTATTCTTCCACACTTTTTTGTCCATGCTATTTCTCGGAATTGGCTTGAACAATGTTAATGGAACTATACCATAATGTAGACCACAACATTCTATAGTGCAGTGGGGTATGGCACCATCAAGATGGCTACCGTTGCCATGGAAACGAAACAAATGTGAAAAAATCCCGTTTTTTGTTTTGGTGGACTATTTGAATAGTCTTTAATTCAGAATCATTATATTTTAATACAATGTAGGTGCCCACTATATACAGGTGTTGGATGATTTTGGTACTCATTGGAACTACTATGTTGCCATGGAAACAACACCAAAAATTTCAAAAATCTCAAAATGTTCCAGACATATTGTTATTGTTCGTTTCTTTTTTTCTTATTATTATATTTATTCTTCCACACTTTTTTGTCCATGCTATTTCTCGGAATTGGCTTGAACAATGTTAATGGAACTATACCATAATGTAGACCACAACATTCTATAGTGCAGTGGGGTATGGCACCATCAAGATGGCTACCGTTGCCATGGAAACGAAACAAATGTGAAAAAATCCCGTTTTTTGTTTTGGTGGACTATTTGAATAGTCTTTAATTCAGAATCATTATATTTTAATACAATGTAGGTGCCCACTATATACAGGTGTTGGATGATTTTGGTACTCATTGGAACTACTATGTTGCCATGGAAACAACACCAAAAATTTCAAAAATCTCAAAATGTTCCAGACATATTGTTATTGTTCGTTTCTTTTTTTCTTATTATTATATTTATTCTTCCACACTTTTTTGTCCATGCTATTTCTCGGAATTGGCTTGAACAATGTTAATGGAACTATACCATAATGTAGACCACAACATTCTATAGTGCAGTGGGGTATGGCACCATCAAGATGGCTACCGTTGCCATGGAAACGAAACAAATGTGAAAAAATCCCGTTTTTTGTTTTGGTGGACTATTTGAATAGTCTTTAATTCAGAATCATTATATTTTAATACAATGTAGGTGCCCACTATATACAGGTGTTGGATGATTTTGGTACTCATTGGAACTACTATGTTGCCATGGAAACAACACCAAAAATTTCAAAAATCTCAAAATGTTCCAGACATATTGTTATTGTTCGTTTCTTTTTTTCTTATTATTATATTTATTCTTCCACACTTTTTTGTCCATGCTATTTCTCGGAATTGGCTTGAACAATGTTAATGGAACTATACCATAATGTAGACCACAACATTCTATAGTGCAGTGGGGTATGGCACCATCAAGATGGCTACCGTTGCCATGGAAACGAAACAAATGTGAAAAAATCCCGTTTTTTGTTTTGGTGGACTATTTGAATAGTCTTTAATTCAGAATCATTATATTTTAATACAATGTAGGTGCCCACTATATACAGGTGTTGGATGATTTTGGTACTCATTGGAACTACTATGTTGCCATGGAAACAACACCAAAAATTTCAAAAATCTCAAAATGTTCCAGACATATTGTTATTGTTCGTTTCTTTTTTTCTTATTATTATATTTATTCTTCCACACTTTTTTGTCCATGCTATTTCTCGGAATTGGCTTGAACAATGTTAATGGAACTATACCATAATGTAGACCACAACATTCTATAGTGCAGTGGGGTATGGCACCATCAAGATGGCTACCGTTGCCATGGAAACGAAACAAATGTGAAAAAATCCCGTTTTTTGTTTTGGTGGACTATTTGAATAGTCTTTAATTCAGAATCATTATATTTTAATACAATGTAGGTGCCCACTATATACAGGTGTTGGATGATTTTGGTACTCATTGGAACTACTATGTTGCCATGGAAACAACACCAAAAATTTCAAAAATCTCAAAATGTTCCAGACATATTGTTATTGTTCGTTTCTTTTTTTCTTATTATTATATTTATTCTTCCACACTTTTTTGTCCATGCTATTTCTCGGAATTGGCTTGAACAATGTTAATGGAACTATACCATAATGTAGACCACAACATTCTATAGTGCAGTGGGGTATGGCACCATCAAGATGGCTACCGTTGCCATGGAAACGAAACAAATGTGAAAAAATCCCGTTTTTTGTTTTGGTGGACTATTTGAATAGTCTTTAATTCAGAATCATTATATTTTAATACAATGTAGGTGCCCACTATATACAGGTGTTGGATGATTTTGGTACTCATTGGAACTACTATGTTGCCATGGAAACAACACCAAAAATTTCAAAAATCTCAAAATGTTCCAGACATATTGTTATTGTTCGTTTCTTTTTTTCTTATTATTATATTTATTCTTCCACACTTTTTTGTCCATGCTATTTCTCGGAATTGGCTTGAACAATGTTAATGGAACTATACCATAATGTAGACCACAACATTCTATAGTGCAGTGGGGTATGGCACCATCAAGATGGCTACCGTTGCCATGGAAACGAAACAAATGTGAAAAAATCCCGTTTTTTTGTTTTGGTGGACTATTTGAATAGTCTTTAATTCAGAATCATTATATTTTAATACAATGTAGGTGCCCACTATATACAGGTGTTGGATGATTTTGGTACTCATTGGAACTACTATGTTGCCATGGAAACAACACCAAAAATTTCAAAAATCTCAAAATGTTCCAGACATATTGTTATTGTTCGTTTCTTTTTTTCTTATTATTATATTTATTCTTCCACACTTTTTTGTCCATGCTATTTCTCGGAATTGGCTTGAACAATGTTAATGGAACTATACCATAATGTAGACCACAACATTCTATAGTGCAGTGGGGTATGGCACCATCAAGATGGCTACCGTTGCCATGGAAACGAAACAAATGTGAAAAAATCCCGTTTTTTGTTTTGGTGGACTATTTGAATAGTCTTTAATTCAGAATCATTATATTTTAATACAATGTAGGTGCCCACTATATACAGGTGTTGGATGATTTTGGTACTCATTGGAACTACTATGTTGCCATGGAAACAACACCAAAAATTTCAAAAATCTCAAAATGTTCCAGACATATTGTTATTGTTCGTTTCTTTTTTTCTTATTATTATATTTATTCTTCCACACTTTTTTGTCCATGCTATTTCTCGGAATTGGCTTGAACAATGTTAATGGAACTATACCATAATGTAGACCACAACATTCTATAGTGCAGTGGGGTATGGCACCATCAAGATGGCTACCGTTGCCATGGAAACGAAACAAATGTGAAAAAA